>NC_137775.1:83051975-83352551 GCF_963455305.1 Plecotus auritus | reverse complement strand
GATTTGGGAATAAAAAGCTCTGGGACCATAGCACATAGGCACTGAACAGTCATACTACAAGTATGGTGAGGCTCATTGCTTTTCTTCTTATACTTCTAGGAGTATAAAACCTTTTATCTAGTCATTCTTGCAGCCTCATAGTAGAGTAGAAAATCAAATTCTTGGCAATTAGATCAAGTACATATATCACAACATTCCTAATCGTTTGGGATCCAAGCACAGTATTATCAAAATAAAAGATTTTAAAAATATGAAAGAACTTAGTTGTACAGCATTGTCCTTCTTCAGCCCAGGTTTCTCATCTACATCTCAACAACACAATACTATGAAATTGGTCAAATGCTTTGTAAGGAAGATTTAAACGTCCCTCAGAAGCATCAGATAATTACCTAAGCCAGAAGCAAGATGCTAGATGAGGCAGACTAATGATCTGATCTAGGATGGTAATCCCCATGGTTTCTAAGGAACACTAACATCAATCATTCAGTAAATATGTAGTTTCCATTGGACTCCAGACTGGGCGAAAAAAATCTCAGTGGTGAGAAAATTGCCCAAATTTTCCTGGCATATCAATATGCATGTCCCTTAAAGCAAGTCTATTCTAACATAACACATTTCTAATCTTTGTTTCAAATTCCGTTTACATTAATAAATGCCAGAATAAGCACCCAGAGGGTGAAATCTACATAACTGGACAATAAAGTGATGGGTTCAAACAAGATCCCACAACTCTACTTTTTGAATAATTATAGGAGAGTTTCCTTTCTGATAATATTATTTTATTTTTAAAAAATTAAACTATAACTGACTTCTCTAACCTTTCTGCCTCTCAGATAACACAGCATAACTTTCAAACTGGTCTCTAGTTATGATGGACCTAAGAAGATATCACCTGAAGTAAGTAAGTCTTAATTGGTTAAACAATTATCTAAGTCTTATATGCTAGAGATTATTTTGTTTTTAAAAATGATCATATGGTAACATTTTTTCTTTTGGTGTACAGTTCTATCGAGTTCAATCATAGATGGATTTGTGTAATTACCTTCAAAACTCAGATACAAAACAATTTCTCCATACCCCCAAACTCTCTGTATAGTTATTCTCACTACACCTATACCTCTGGCAACCACCACCATTTCCACTGTCTTTATAGTTTTCCCTTTTCAAGAACATCACATAGTTGAAATCATACCATATGTAGCCTTTTCACCTAGCTTCTGTCACTCCCATATGTCTTTGAGAATCACCCATTTTGTATGTATCTATATCAGAATTATCAATAGTTTGTTCCTTGTTACTTCTGAGTAGTATCGCACACTATGGATATACCACAGCTTGTGTATCTACACCCCTGCTGAACGGTACTGTTTTCAACTTTTGATGATCACAAATAAAGCTGCTCAGAACATTTTTTTCTGCAGGGTTATGTGTGAACATAAGTTTTCATTTCTTTAGGGTAAATACCCAGGAATAGGATTGCTGGGGCATATGTTACATCTATGTATAACTTTATAAGAAACTGTCAAACTGTTTTCCAAATTATCTACAATGTTTTTACTCCTACCAGTAAGGTATGAGAGTTCCAGTTGCTTCATATCCTTACTAGCACTTAGTGCTATAGGCTGACAGTTTTAAAAGAATGTTAGAATTACTTTATGAAAGAATATCTTTATTGAATGTTATAGTACACTAGAAGCTCAATGCACGAAGATTCGTGCAAAAATGGGCCTTCCTTTCCCTGGCTGCCGGCACTGCCTTTCCACTCTGGCCCGAAGCCACCTTCCCACCTTCCATGCTGCCCAGAGGCCCTGAGCGGCTGGGGTGGTGCGAAATGCCTGTGTTGTCGCAAAACACCTGTGTCGTTGCTATGGGAACAATGCAAGCATCCCGCCCTGCTCCCAGACGCTCAGTGCCCGTGTATGCAAATTAGCCCAACAAAGATGGTGGTTAATTTGCATACTCACTCCTGATTGGCTGGTAGGCATTGCAAAGGTACGGTCAATTAGCATGTTACTCTTTTATTAGGTAGACTAGAGGCCCAGTGCATGAAATTCGTGCACATGGGGAGGTGTCCCTCAGCCCAGCCTGCACCCACTCCAATCTGGGACCCCTCAAAGGATGTCCGACTGCCCGTTTAGGCCCGATCCTACCAGGACTTTTGGCTCCCAACTGCTCACCTGCCTGCCTTCCTGATTGCCCCTAACCGCTTCTGCCTGCCAGCCTGATCACCCCCTAACCACTCCCCTGCCAGACTGAATGATGCCTAACTGCTCCCCTGCCAACCTGATTGCCCCTAACTGCCCTCCCCTGCAGGCCTGGTCACCCCTAACTGCCCTCCCCTGCAGGCCTGGGTCCCCCCCCAACTTCCCTTCCCTGCAGGCCCGGTAGCCCCCAACTTCCCTCCTCTGCTGGCCTGGTCACCCCTAACTGCTATCCCCTGCAGGCCTGGTCCCCCCCAACTGCCCTCCCCTGCAGGCCTGGTCCCCCCCAACTGCCCTTCCCTGCAGGCCCGATCGCCCCCAACTTCCCTCCTCTGTTGGCCTGGTCACCTCTAACTGTCCTCCCCTGCAGGCTTGATCGCCCCCAACTGCCCTCCCTTGCAGGCCTGGTCCCTCCCAACTGCCCTCCCCTGCTGGCCATCTTGTGATGGCCATCTTGTGTCCACATGGGGGCAGGATCTTTGACCACATAAGGGCAGTCATCTTGTGTGTTGGAGTGATGGTCAATCTGCATATTACTCTTTTATTAGATAGGATAGAGGCCTGGTGCACGAGTGGGGGCCAGCTGGTTTGCCCTGAAGGGTGTCCAGGATCAGGGTGGGGTTCCCTTGGGGCATGGGGTGGCCTGGGAGAGGGGCCTGTGGTGGTTTGCAGGCCAGCCACGCCCCTGGAAACCCAAGCAGAGGTCCTGGTATCTGGGATTTATTTATTTTCTATAATTGAAACTTCGTAGCCTTGAGCGGAGCCAAGCTTCCTGCTTGTTCCGTGGCTGCAGCCATTTTTGTTGGGATTTATTTATCTTCTATAATTGAAACTTTGTAGCCTTCAGGGGAGGCCAAGGCAGGCCAGGGCTGCAGAAGCTTGGCTTCCTCCATCACCGGGGGCAACTCAAGCCTCCTGCTCTCTCCAGCTCTGTGGCTGTCGCCATTTTTGTTGGGATTTATCTTCTATAATTGAAACTTTGTAGCCTGGAGTGGAGGCCTGGACCGGCCAGGGTGTGCGGAAAGCTTGGCTTCCTCCATTGCTGGGGAAACCCAAGCCTCCTGCTCTCTCTGTGGCCACAGCCATCTTGGTTGGGTTCATTTGCATACTTGCTCATGATTGGCTGGTTGGCGTGGCTTGTGGGTGTAGCGGAGTGATGGTTAATTTGCATATTACTCTTTTATTAGATAAAATGCTTAGTATAAAGCAGTTGGCACTCCAATTGGGAAATAGCATTATTTTCCAATAAGACCTTTTGTAGAAATTACTTGGATACAAAATATTTGAAACCATAATAAAATGTTTTATTCAATAACATAAGATCCTCTAAAATTGTGTTATATTATTTGTCAGGGGAGCTATAATGGCCTTGAACTACTTATTTAATTCTTTTTTGTATTTATGATATAAAAATGTGCTCCATACTTGTTGGGCTGCTATCAGAACCAGAATCACATTCATTAGTTTTAAAAATATTTGATGAGAGCTATTTTACTAGGAATAGTCATAAATAAGACACATTTGACTTCTGTCCTTATGAGGCATATATATTTAATTATTATATATATATACAATACTAATCAGTTGATAACCAGTTGCATGAACAAATTTTCAACCTAAAGATGTGCATAGGGTATATAACTGGGTATGTTTTAGTAGAACTTGGCCTTAGATTGAAAACATAAAAAGAAAACATTAACTGTGCTTTAATTCTGATTTCATAACAAATCACAAAAATAATCAAGTATATCTAAGAAATGTGTATAAATTAGAAACTAAAATATAATATAAATTTTGATTGTTGAATGAAATCCTCAAATTTCAAGATTTTGGGAAAAGCAGTTCTAGAAGGCAAACAGAAAGAAAACTATGAATGGTTCCTTATAATATTCAACCTCCTGAATAAATGGAAAGAGCATTTGAATGTCATCCATAGCTAAAACTCAGTTCTCCTCTCTGGCTGAGCAATGTCACCAGGCCCCAACTCCTGACCCCTTTCTTTCTCTGAATGTTCTCTCTTCTCTAGATTCCCAGTTTTCCATCTCATTATTAAGGATCATACCAGGGTTCTTATTCTCCAATTCCTCTGGATGGCTGTCTGTGGATCATATTTGCAGCTACCCAGTGGTAGACAAGAGTCCACAAGGAACTGGATTTGTCCCCATTTCAGATTCCTAATTCACTGCACCCTAGCCCCTAGACTAGGTCATCCAGAGAGGGAATCAGATATTAATAGCTCATTTGTTATTCACTAAGAAAACAGTAATACTCCAGAACTATTCTCTCTGCATGCACTCAACATTGCTTCCTTCTGTAAAATGCAGTCCATTACCTTAAAGCCCTGTGAAATTTATTGAGAATTGAAAGTCTCATGCTTATATAAAATTCTGAGTTGCTTTTTAAGAGTTAGACAAGTAACTAGAGATTTCAACTGCTAGTAAGTTTCTTCAGAAATGAAACTGACTGAACATAATCAGTTCACCTCCATTGATTACACAGTTTTATTGCATAACTGATAGTTTTAACGCCCCACCTTCCCCGGCCCACCTCCCCCAATTAGTTTGCCAAACAGAAGTTAAATTCTTGACTGGTTTATTCAAACTAAATTTAGGCAGGATTTACAATAAAACTCACACTTCATCCAGGCAGTTGAAAAATGGATTCTTTTAACAAGTGAAACTAGTAAGGACTTCCCTGTAAACCAAAAGGGAAAAAGAGACATTTCACTAAAATGCTAATCTTAACTAAACAAGACATCTACTCTGCATTTTAGTTTACCTGATGCAATTCTTTTTCTATGTTGTTACCTAATTTTGAGATATTTTAAAATATTTTCATGGTTGGTGCCACTATAATGCTGCATTTGAAATTATTAAATTAAAATTAAGCAAAAGGTCAGTCTATTTGGCCTGATGTATTAATCCAGAGAAATCCCTTTGGTTGTCAAAGTTACCACCTCTAGTCCTGCACAGATTTCACTAACTTCTAGGGTCTGGCAGAGAGTTAAGTTTGAAGATTCTAGCCCAGTCATTTAAAATAATTCTCATCATAAATATCTGTGTTTACATTGCATGTTTAGGTTTCCATTAATTAAAATTCTAATAGAACAAGGCAAAGTATTTTCCTAAAACTGAGTAGCTAGATAAATAAATCAATAGCCCCCTTTTTACTAAGCACTCAAGTCAAGTTAGGTAAAAGGAGAGTCAGACATAGATATAGATGATTTTAAAAAATTCATGATTTTAATGTCCAGACTAGTGTTAAAATGTCGCATTAGGGGAATTTTTACAAAGTAATTATTTCTTAGACTCATATGAAGCATTTTACAGAGCAGAGGCCAGCAAAATTTTCCTGTAAGAGACCAGATAATAAGTAATTTAAGCTTTTCAGGCAAAATGGAAGATATAATGTACATACTTATATAATAAAAGAGAAAACAAATTTCCACCATTTTCTTCTCATGGAATTCAAAACTGGAGCAGACTGGCCATATATCTCAGACAATGTAACTAGCAGAAGTAATTGCTATATATTTTATCTTCTAAGACCTCAATAAAAAATAGAGAATTCAAATGTACCAAATTTTCTCTGGGGCACGGAATTATCAGAAATTCATTTTCGGCATAGAGCTTCTTTTAATTAATAGGTATCAATTATTTACTGTAATTCTCCTAGAATTTGTGCTAGGTGATAAGAACACACACACACAAAAATGGTCCCTGCCTTCAAAGCACTAAAATTCAAGAGGAGACAAAGTACAGTAATAGCATGTAATGGGTGCTGCAATAAAAGTATGTATACAGTACTACATAAACATTTGTATAAAGTGCTAAATAAACACAGATGAAGGACTTATGAAAATACTGTTCAAAGGTTTTCTAAAAAATGTGTATTTCTCCCCCTTGCAGTCCTAGTAATAAGAACAATGGAAATTTAACCCTGGCCAATTTTTCTCAGTAGTTACTCAGCCCTCAGATTGAAGGGTCTCTGGTTCGATTATGGTCAAGGGCACATGGCTAGGTTGCAGGCTGGATACCCAACCCTATCAAGGTCCATGGGGGAGGCAACCAATCAATTTGTCTCACTCACATTGATGTTTCCTCTCTTTCCCTCCCTTCCACTTTCTCTAAAAATCAATGAAAAAAATATTCTTGTGTGAGGATTAATAACATCAACAAAAGAACACTGGACCTTCAGAATACTTAATTGTTTAAGAATCTCTGTTGCTTCTGAATAACCATACTGATCTATTTTCATAATATAGCTTTATAGAGGTGGGCATTTGTCTGAATTGAAAGGGACAATGAGGACGTACATAGTCAAGAAGTCTTTTATTTGTATGTTTTTACTACATCTATTGCAATAAATTCACTTTTATTATGACAATTAAGATTCTGATTATTTGAGGGCTCAAATTAATGGATAATTCTCCCCTAGAAGTCTTAAGAATAAAAATGCGGATTTGTAAGAACAAACAAAAAACCAGAATATTCAATACAAATCCAACAGAAGAAAGAGGGGAGAAACTTTAATTTTTAAAAATCTTTCAAACTAGTATAACATACAATAGGCAATAAACCAACAAAGTCATGCACTTATTTTATAAATTCAGGAAGAAACCAAAGTTTCATGTGCCTTCTCTCTCAAGGAGGCTTGTTGAACTATGACCTAAAATGTGGAAACATGCCTGATTGATGAGGTATTGAAGATAAACCTTTTCCTCTTCAGATATCAATCAAATGATGACTTTAGCATCTCGCTATATTAAACCAAAAGATCCACATTTGGTTATAATTCCTGGAAAGCTTATCTGGCAAGAACATAAATACTTGGGTCTAGAAGTTAAGATGCTCTACTGTTTCTGATTAATGCAGGCTATTCACACCTCTGCTCTAATGATCCTAGTGTGTAGTGTGCTTGGTACATTCCCAAAAACAGTTATTTCTACCTAGAGTCGTGCTGGTCATGCCAATACTGTAGTAACCAGGTGAGAAATGACTCATCCTCTCTTTCCTTATCCCTCATTCGACATTCACTGCAGTCAATCAACACCTGTAGAAAGGGGGTTTACTCCACAATCCCTTCTAGCATGGGGTCTATTTTCTAGACAGGGAGTTAAGATATAGACACTCATGAAGACTACAAGAATGATTTAGAAGAACATACTATCCAAAGGTACAGAGTCTTGAAGCAACATGAAGTGTTTAGCTGTACTAAGAAGGGCTGTGGTGCCTGAAGAGGAGGCCAGCATCTTGTGATGGAGGTTAGATTACAAAGCGCATCAGCTGGTACATTAATGAACTGAGATTTTATTCTATAAAATATTGGTAAGCCAGTTAGTAGTTTTATGCCAACACTTAGATCATCAGATCTGCATTTTAGTAAAAGCACTTCTTCCTTTGTAGACTGTAGAAATTTAGAGGTTTAAAGTAGAAAAGGAACCATGCTAGTATTTACTGCTATGGCTCAGATAAAGACTCACATCAAGGAAAAGCAAGAAAAATGAAAAATGGGATAAATTTAACAGCGATTAAGAAGATGGATTTGGTACATCTTTGTTACTTTATGAAAGAAGGGGCTGAGAAGGTAAAGCAGCCAAGAGTGACTACCAATTCAGGAGACTGGAAAGAGAGCAGAGGGCTGAAGATAAGACATTCTAAAGTAGGTAAAATGGAAATGTCTGAAAGGTAGCTGGGTATTCAGATCTGGAAAGAAAGTGGGGCAGGAGGGGGGACTCTAGAATAGAGGTAGAGATTTGGGACCCAGGATTCAAAGGCCAGGGCATTAATAAGATCATGAAGGGAAAGACAATGTGGTTAATGACAAAACTTTAGAGATTGCTAATGCTGGAGGCCTGGGTAGAAGAGGATTCAGATGGAGAATATGATGAGGAGGCAATAGCTGGGGTGGTGGTTGCTCAAAAATTTCTATTTTGAAAGGACTCAGACTAGCAATTGGGTCAGAACAGGTCTTGAACATTTGCTTGCATGGCACTTGATGTAAGAACTGAGAAAATTAAACTGTCTATATCAAAGAATAGGAGGGAGGGTGCTGCTGGATATTCCATTTCCATCCCAGACCCACTTTTCAGTTATTCTAGTACTGAGAGGAGGGAGAACCAGGAAAGCACATTGCCTTGAAAACCAAAAAAGGATGGAATCAGAATCAAATTTGGAAGAGATCATATATACATATAAGGAGAAAATATTCAGCCAATTTACAACTGCTGATGTTTTCCAGTGCAATTTCAGTGAAGTAATGGGAGAAGAAGCCACAATGCAGTGGGGAGAGGTGGAATGAGAAGTAAGGGTCAATGAGGGTAGAGTTTTCTTTAAAGAAGTTTGACTATGAAGAGATGAAGAAGGATATGGCAGTAGCCACAGGGGAGTATAGGGCCAAAGGGCCTCAAGAACAGTTTGAAGACCCAAGTAGAGATCTTGCCTCAGAGTTACTCCTCAGAACTCCATGTGACAGACCAGCAATGCCCACAGTGCAAACTGATGGCTACCCTTCTCCAGGAAATCTCTCCCCCAGAGGGCTCCATTTCCATCTAAAAGTCCACCATGAAAGATTCATTTAGTTGGGCCTTAAAGGCTTTTCACTAGCAGCAATTTTATATTAAAGTGCAAATACCCAAGTAACAACTAGAAATGAAATCAGGATAGATGCTAGAAGTAGAAAGTAAAATGGCAGATGCCAAGGAAAATCTTTGCCTGCCCCACAGTTTTGCCTAGTTGGACCTCAATTTAATCAACAGAAAATTATCTGTGTTTGTATTGGGCAAAGAAACACTAATTAATCACTGGCACTATTTGGCTGAAGATATCTTTCATGTCCAACATACAGAGAAGCATTATCATACATAGGTTATCAATTTCTAGGAATGAAATTCAACTTAATAAACATAATACTAATCAAAAGTAATTACATCAGGTAATACAGATGACACTAAAAATGTTAAATGTCCAGGGCCAAACTTACAGGGATCAATTGTAATTTTTCCTAGTTATAGTGGGGAAATCTAAGTCTAACAGTGGTAACTAGGTGACTTCTGAAAGGAAACAGAATATGCCTCTCCAAAAAATTCCACTTTGGTTTATGGATTATTTTGAGCTGAAGACAATTGAGAAGTAGCAGATATAAGAAAAGCTTTCTGCCCTCCCCTATTTGTCTATAAACAGGACATAAATTTTAAAGGTGCCTTCCCTCCACTTTCTACCATAAAATTTTGAAGTAAATCATCTGAGACTCTAGACCAGCCGTGGGCAAACTACGGCCCGCGGGCCAGATTCGGCCCGTTCGGCTGTTCAATCCGGCCCGCAGAGCTGAAAGAGCGGAGGGTTCTCTTGCTCTCCCCTCCGCTCCTTTACTTTGAATTTATATTAGTTCACACAAACACTCCATCCATGCTTTTGTTCCGGCCCTCCGGTCCAGTTTAAGAACCCATTGTGGCCCTCGAGTCAAAAAGTTTGCCCACCCCTGCTCTAGACCCTTATCAGTCCAGAGATGGTACCAGAGGGATTTACATAACAAACTTTACTATGTAACCCTATCTACTCTTAGTTTCTCCATATATTTTCCTTCCCACAATTTGCCACCCTGAGAAGCTCCAAGTTCCATTTTTTTTTGTCTTATCACTTTTCTACATAAGTATTGTTCTTTGCTAAGATACTATATAAGCTCAAGTTCTAACCACTCCTTTGAGTTACTTGTAACTGAGTACTCCCATGTGTATGCATGATGTACACATTAATAAACTTCTGTGTTTTTCTATTGTTAATCTGTCTTTTGTTAGTCTAATTTGCAGAACCCCAGGCAAGGAAGGGTAGAATTCTTCTCTTAATATTTCTTCACTAATTGAAACAACTTACTTATGTTGCTGCAAGTATATGTTGAGCCCTCAAAATTATTGTAAAGGATCTTAGGATTCATATGCTAACCAAGCACTGTGTAGATTGAAAAAAATTGTATTTGGCACATAGATTCGTACATTTTTTTTTATTTACACAGTTGCATGGTGATTACTAAAACCTGTTAACTTAAAAGTCTTACTGAATATGTGACTTTTGCCAACATGTATTTTCCCAATGTCAATATAATTAAGAAATTATTACAACTGTGACAGTCTGATAAGTTTTGTGACATTAAAAGGGAAGAATGTCTCCCAATTAAAATTATTGGGAGTCACTCTACGAAAGAATGCTGAACTGAAAATGGTGTCAAAAGAAATCAACCAGCATTTTTACTCATTCTTTCTGATTTCTTTTGTCTCACTTGAGATGTTCTTATTCCTGTATAAGGCCACCTCTAGCCCAAATAGTACCTTTCTGCAAATGAGAAAAGGAGCCCCTTTCTACAAATGACAGCAAGGAACTCCAATATGATGCAGCCCCATATTGTAAATAACCAACTTTTGGAAATCAATCCATCTTGAATTTGGAACAACCAGTATGATAAGCTCTTTTTTTTGTGTGAATGACATATACAGGTGACTCACTCATTTTTTTTTTTTTTTGGCATGACTTGGAAATCAGATATTCTAGCTAGCTAATCAATATTTGGGAATAATAAAATAAGTTATTTTGGGATACCAAATTTAATGTCTGAAATTAACTTCAGGAATCATCTGGTCAACACCCTTATTTTATGGACAAGGGTAGCAAATGTTCCTGCAATTTGTACGGCTTCTCTGGAATCAGTGATAAGCCTATTTAAATTATTTTCCAAAAATTTAAATAAAATTACACATACCAAATAATAAAATATTAAATTTGTATTGTAATCCTTTTTAAATGATTTTGAAATCACTTTGGAATCTTCATGCCTGAGATTCATCTTAAAGGACAGAAACCTATATTGTACTTTATATGCACATGACTCTTACCTACCCAGTGAAAAATATAAAGCCTACATCTTTTTAAAATTTCCTTTTCACCTCTCCTCTAAATAGTGGTGTGTAGTTTTTTTGTTTTGTTTTTCCTGTAAGCATGATATCTATCATTAAAGAAAAACACAGCAGCTAGTTCTGTGTTGGCTTCAATAAGACCAAATAGTTATCTTTAACACAGCTACTATACTCCAAAATTGAAGCCAACACAGTCATTACTGCAAATTACTTGTTGAAAGGATCCATCCTGAAAAGAAAAGAAATTAAGAAAAAGAATTTAAACAATTCCTCCAAAGATGGTTGTTGTGATGAGTAAATGAATCAATCACATAAGCTTAGTGCCTAGTACATTGTACATATTCAATACATACTCATTATTATTGTAATTAATAGTATTAGTATTAGTATTAGGCATGTATTTGATGCATTTGACCTGTAACTCAGATCAGTGGTGGCAAAACACTAGCTACAGGACAAATTCTTCTAATACATGCCTAATACTAGCACTATTAGTAACAATAATAGTAAGTATGTATTGAATATGTGCAACGTACTAAGCACTAAGTTTATGTGATTGTTTCATTTACTCATCACAACAACTGTTAATGCCATTAATTAAAAAATGAGAAAACTGGAGCTAGGAGCAAATTTTGCTTAGGATACAGATGCGACCTCTATGCATATCTTTCTGAGTTGACTATGAACCACCACCCTATAACCATTTCGTAAGGAGGCCATGTAGGGTATTTCTGTATGCCACTTCATGTCCTTATGTCCCATCTCTTAGTCCAGCCACTGATGTGGCTCCCAGTACCATGCCAGATAAATCTGACAGCATCTTGCTTTCTGCCCCCAGGCCTCTACGATGCTACTGCATAAGATGAAGCATCTTGCATTCCTACTTGTGCAACCAGGAAAGGTTGGAATGGATTTAATGCTAACTTTGACCATGAATCTGTGTCTCCTTTTGCCTATGGCAGTATTGAGATACATTTCATAAGGGCCTCAGAAGGCCTCACTGGATCAAGCATCTCCTGCAGGCATTCTGAGTTGCTTTCCCTCCTTTGTTTCACTATATCTCCCACTCCTGCTCCCTGGGATCCCCTCCCAAAGAAATAACCTACATGCAAGCCTTGTCTCAGGCTCTGTTTTCAGTGGCATCCAAGATTAGAAGAGGCCATTTTACCCACCATCTGAAACCATCTTGTCTCTACTCCTAAGCTTTATATCACTAATATGCAACAGCTAGCATACTTTATCTGAAGAGGAAATCCCTGTCTCTGATGGACCTGACTTCTTCATTTCCTGTGAATAGCAGAGCTATCTGCATCTGTAGGGTCTCAGGACAGCATTGAGAATATTTGTCTACCTCTGCTGGAAGCCCTTCTGATTAGTCAGGCTCCTTGAGTTAGAAACATAAGGATTTATAATGAAAAAGAATCACACAGTAAAAACAGAAAGAATGAAAAGAAAACAAACCAATAAAGAACCTATCCTATCATAACATTTGAGGTTCTGGTATTTGCTGGCTTTGGAGGGAGTTCAAAATAAATGAAAGAAATGTGTATTTTATTAAATGTTAATATTTTGAAGAAGTGGAGGGAAAGAAAAGATAAATGCTTCCAATCATATTTGCAAAAATGAGGCATCTCCTAGCCCCTTCAAAATGGTTATATGTTTTCCTTGCATTTGAGCCACCTACTCAGTTTTGGAAGTAACACCTGGCACCAAACAGAAAAGTGTGTGAGGAGTAGCAAAGTTGCATGCCCATAGGTCCAACCAACAGAGATGGGCACCACACTATGTTCTCAACCTGGACTGTAATACAATAACAAGTCAATTCTAGCCAAGTTGCAGCTGCCCATCTGACTTCCTCCACAGGAAGAGCCTATTGCTTCTGACCCCACGTAGATCTGCCTATAATAAACTCTATCCTTCCCTTGCAACATCTGCTATTGCTAACATGATCTCTGTTTGTCTTGAAGTATAAATAGGCTCCAAATTTCAAGAGTTCAGAATACACTGAACCGTAACAGCCTCGCTTCTTCCTTTTCTTATTGGTAAGGGCCTTACCCCTCTCTTGGATTTTGGAATTCATTTTAAGAACAACAATGAAATAAAATGAAGAGGAAGAAGATTTGAGAGGATCAGCAGTGTTCCAGGGATCCAGAAATGAAGAGTTGTCCCTTGCCTTTGTTTTTCCTACATTTGCAGTAATACATGTTCATTGTCACTTTAAGCCATTTTCTGTATTCTCTTTTCTCCATGCTGAAGTTGAGACTTTCGGTCAGAAGGAAAAATAAAACTAATTTTATTATTAATTAGTATCCAAAGTGTTTTGCCATATTCAAATTTACCAACTTTTTATTTTGCTTGAGCAAGACACTTTCTCATTCCTTATAATTGACTATAGGCCCGGTGCATGAATTCATGCTGTGCCTGCTGTGGGCTCGCGCCCAGTCAGTCCCAATGGGGAGAGGCTCGCACCTCCGCAGCTGTGCTCACAGCCGTGAGCCCAGCATCTGGCGCCCGTTGGTCAGCTGAGCGGCACTCCCACTGTGGGAGTGCTCTGATCTCTAGGGGGCAGCTCCTGTGTTGAGCATCTGCCCCCTGGTGGTCAGTGTGTGTCATAGCGACCAGTTGAGCAGTGGTTCAGTGGTTCAGTTACTTAGGCTTTTATATACAGAGATGTACTTGTTTTGAAGAAGGGAACACAGGTGAGCATCAGTTCTTTCCTCTGATGGAGAGTTACACTGGGCCTGACAGCCCTACGTCCCACCCTATGCCTGCCATTAGGTGAACTGACTTCATTCCTCTGAACCTTAACTTGCTCATCTATAAAATGGATGAAATGTGTAATTATTTCACAGTACTGTTAAAGTAGTAAATGAAATAATGCACATGAAATGCTTAAGTGTGTTTAGTAAATACTGCATGATAATGATTTTCCAGTAGGTGTGATTTTAACTTTCAGTGAAACTCAGAAAGTCTTAGAACCCACTTATCTGAACTCTTTCAGATAGAGAGGAATCCATTCCATAGGTGTCTCCAGGGGTTAAAACAGATAACATGCTTAGAAGAATGCCTAGCAGGTTATAAACACTTGATAAATGTTAGCTATTCATCACCACCATTATTAATGTATCATTAATAATGTATAATTATCTTTACAATTGTAATCAGTTTACTGAATGAACTGGACTCAGCAGGTGCATGAGAGGAAATTTAGTCTTTCTAATCAATTCTCATTTCAACTCATGCTGTCAAATATTTTTCTCAAATCCCAATCCTGGATGAAAGCCTAGGTAGATGACACAGCTTTTCTGACTACTTTCACATATGAAAAATTCCAGTCCAATCCAATGCATTCCAAATCCCTTTGAAAACCACTTTCTTCCCTCGGCTTGGGTCTGACACAGGCTGTGAAATCTGTGGTGGGAAAAAGTGTGGTTGTCTTTGCACCATTTCCCCACCTGGATTCTTCTTTCTCCCCTCACTTTCTCCCCTCTGCTTCTCTAGGATTGAACTTCAGGCCTGAAGTTGAGAGAGAGAAGAGCAATATGGGACAGAAAGGACTGTCTTGAGGAAGAACATTTATAATTCTAACTCAAAAAGAGTCAGGTTTAGCAATGTGCAATAATCAGAGAACAATGTCTACCAAAGCTATTATCCTTTATATTTATGGTTTGCGAGCCACATGAATTATGTCATTTTTTTTTCTAAAAGCAACTGTGAAAAATAGACAGAACAGATATTACTGTACATATTTTGCAGATGAATAAATAGGCTATGGGAGAATAAATGACTCATCCAAGATCACAGAGACAGTAACTGGGAGAGCCAAGTATACCTGAGCTTCTTCTACTGAAAGGCAGGAAAAAGTCTAAAAATCAATGCTTACTAACACATAGAGAAAGCAGAAATTCAGAACTGAATCACTTTAAAAGACCTCCACAATTTTGATTTATCAATCATGTATGTTCTCCTGATACCCACAATGCCTAGAATTAAAGGCTATTCCATTAACAGGATGTTGAGAAACAGCTGGTCTAAGGAGGAGCATGGAGGATACACTGAAGGTATTCCATTCCCTCAACAAAATTGGGAACTGAGTTTTGTTTTACTTGAGTACATTCCCACTTTGCTTCTTCTCAATTTCTTGTCATTTACTCAACAATACTAATTCTCATTTCAACTCTACTAATAGAGTTGCTGCCAATCCCTTGGGAGGAGAAATGCATCATCTAACATGGAGAGGCAACTGAACACAGATCAAGGGGATAAACATCACTGGCAGTGGTATGCTGCTATGTGGGTAGAAGCTTGTTTATTCTTTTTTTTTTTTGTAACCAGAGTTAATAAATAAGAAAAGTATGAAGAAATGCATAGGAATGAGAATAACCAAAATTCAAGATCTCTGAAAGAGGGCAGAGAAGGGAATTCAAGTGGAATTGGGGAGGCACCCAAAGGAGCTTCAACTGTCTTTGTAAATTTGTAATGTTTTAGTTCTAAAGATGGATGGTGGGCACACGGGTATTCATTATATTCTTTTTTATATCATTATACAATAAAATTATTCAAATCAATTTGAATAATAATAGAAAAGTTAAATAAGACCCACTTGCTGGAACACCAATTATTTTTATAGGGCTCTTGTTCTTAAATTTTTGAATTTTACTCACACTGTTTTAACTGTTTTTATATAACAAGAACAACAGAAGGCTAAAAGCTAGAATGTTCTTTGAATAAAACTGGATTTTCCCAAATAGGCTGATAAAATGGGGTATGGAATTGAAATGACTTTCTTTTCATTTAGCTTGACTATGTCCTTTATTAGCAACTAACATACTCCTGAATCTATATGGAGGAGCTAACGGGAGACAAATCAATTATCTGAAAATAATCTATAAGGATCATCAACTTCTGCAACCTTGCAGAGTAAATATGTAAATACACAAATATAATACAATGGTTCAGGTTTATTGATAGGCAGAGACACAGGGATGGGTGTCCTCAACACAGAGGATCAGGAAAAGCTTCACACAGTACCTCTTCAGATGGGTCTCAAGAGCTGAATGCTGAATACTGCACAGCACCTGTTTGGCTGCCCATCATGTCTTTGCCTTTTCCCCTTCTCCACATTATGGACCCTGACCTCTGGCCAGTCATATTCCCCCATCCCTTTGGATCCAGTGATTAATCCTGAAAGAGGCATAAAGGTTCAATAGGAATTATCAGTATTTTCCTAAGCCTGATATATAGACATTGGGAGGGAAAAATAATTCTTTTCCATCTGGGATTACTAAACAGGGATTAGTGAGGCAATATTCCCTTTCAGATAGAAAGGTCTTTTGGCAGCAGGAGGGAATGAGGCTAAGAGTCATGAGCAGAGGCAAGCAGAATTAACAATGGAAGGGAGCTGACAGCATTGGATTCTTATTTATCTCAAATCCCGGGTTCTTCTATGTCTTTCTTCAGTTCTGTTAGAGACTGCAATATCCTCCCCAGAAGCATACGCCAAATATTTACATGTTGCTTAAGGTTCTTAGAGTAGTGATTCACTACTTGCTCTGATTAATATTTCGAGTAAACAATCACACGATAGGCAGGGCAGGGAAGTGGATTCTGAGAAGAGAGTGGAAGAAACACAGGCATGAAATCATGAGCAACATTAGAGAAGACAGTAGCCTAGGTTAATGGTTACTGCTTCTGTTAAGAAATAAAGCCAATGCTATAGGCAAAGGTCAGGCTAAGAAGACCTGCATATTCTTTCACCCTCAATACAAGTGCCTACCATGTGCATCTCATTTCCAAAGGTCAAAATATCTCAGCAAATAGTGAAACCTTTGGTTAAATGAAACATTGCTGAGTAATTTTTATGCTACTGGTTGAAAATTTCGGTCTCATGCCAGAGCACTAACATTTTAATACTGACCTACTCGAGACAAAAAATTCTTTTAAAAAATACATTTGTATTAATTTCAAAGAGGAAGGGAGAGGGAGAGATAGAAACATCAATGGCGAGAGAAAATCCTTGATTGGCTGTCTCCTGCAAGGCCCACACTGGGGACCGAGCCCACAACCCGGGGATGTGCCCTGACCAGGAATCAAACCATGACCTCCTGTTTCATAGGTCAATGCTCAACCACCAAGCCAGGCCGGCTGGGTGACAAAATATTCTTCATTATACTCAATGGTCCATCTTTTCTATTGGAACTTAAGGCCTGAGGGCAGATGGGTTGAATAGAAGTTGTAGGAGGAAAAACAACCTTCTACAAATCATTTACCATGGTCTGCTGGCCTACATGTCATAGTCTCTATCTTCTGTGTGCACCTCACTACATTCATCCAATGAATAAACATACTTCCTGTAGAAATGGAAAATGGTGAAAAAGTTACCTTTACATAATTGAATCATGAAATATTGTCACTAATGTTCATAGCGTATAAAAGTGTGTCTAGTCACTGTTACTTAGGAGTTAAAATATCTAAAGGATACATAGAAATATTAAAAAATCCTTTTCAGATTTATCAACTTGAAGTTTAAGCAATAAGATTAGTATTGGTGTAATTTGAAGTTGAGCATAAAAAAGAGATGATGCTATGTCAGAATCATTAAATAACATTTATTATCTACCATCTGATCTATAGATAAATAGAGATGGTCTCAATGAAAGTGATATATGATATTTCTGGCTTCTTTCACATAAAATGAGAACAAGTACAAATGGAGACATAATGAAATAAAAAAGCACAAAACAGCACTTAAAGTTGATAATGCAGTTCAATATGATCATGCAAGCAAGCATACTTAATAAGACAAAGGGAAATACAAATGCAATACTCCTGTGTATGGACCTTATTTTTTATTTACATTGTGGGAAATTATCGTTTAAGTATTCATAACATGGCAGAGGGTTATACTTTTTTGTGTGCTTAAACTATTCAGACATTTCATTGCTTTCTTTAGTTCAGTTGATAGTCCACTGAATACTCTACTTGGCTAGACTGACCAAGTCTTAATATATTGGCATGGCTGCTTCATAGACATGAAGAAACAGCCAGTTTTAAGTACGCATATGAATTTAACTTAAATGTCAGTCAGATACTAATGCTTCTGAGACAGTTAAAGTGGTGTAACAGAGAATGTGTACAATTAGGAATTAGAGTACGTTTTGAGCATTTTTTTTCTTACAGGTAAAAATGGAAATAACCCAGAGTAGAATTATTTACCCTCAATGTTATTGAAAAGTTGGGCTGGATAATCCTTTGTTGTGGCAGCTGTACTATGCATCATGGGATGTATAGTAACCTCTCTGGTCTCCACCCTTTAGATGCCATTAGCACTCCCCCACTTGAGACAACTGAAAATGTCTTCAAACATTGCCAAATGTCCCTGGGGGCAAAATTAATAACCTCACTGCAAACCCCAGACTTGGAGGATTGTTGTGCGAATCAAGAGATAATTGTTACTATCTTTATAAAGTGAAATTACCTTATGCATATTGTATCTCTTTATATAATAGTAGAACTAATTTCCCAATCTTTTAATTAGACTAATTATACTATACAATAAATGGCTTTGCTCTCTTGTGGGAAAATCCAGAAACAAAGCAAGGTCTGGCTGTTCTTCAAGGGCAGGATCATTCCTTATTCACATTTTTATCTGCATTGCCTGACAGTTTCTGACACATGTCATCTCACCATAAATCTTTTGTGAGTGAAAAAGAAAGTCTTAAAAGGGCTCTTACTGTGTATAGTCTTAAGAATGTTTTAATTCTAGTGAATCTCAATGAATTACTTGCATTTAGCATTCCCAACATCAGGAAAGTTTTCAGGGGAAGGAGGGCATAGCCAGAACAGAACAATCTTAATCAATACTATTATTAATCATATTTCTACATCTCCTATTAAATATTTTCCAAATTGCCAGAAAATTAGCAGATTTCCATTACTACCAGAGTAATCCATGTTACTGTCTGGGTCGCTGCAATAGAATTGCTAATTCATCTCTCTCTTATCAATTCTTGCAAACCTCCATTTATTCTTCCAGAGTTTTAAAAATGCAAAGTAAATCTCATCAGTCCCTTTTGCAAGTGGAGTAAAATTTCATTTTCTTAAAATGACTGACAGGGCTCCTCATGATCCGGCTCTGGTGCACTTGTGCAGCCTCATCACTGGCTACTTGTTTGCTTGCACACTTTCAAACAAAAGCTCTCCTCAGTGCCAGGCATCCCCCCAAAGTTCTGGCTCCATTTTATTTCCTTTCTCCCTTCTGTAACAATCTCTTTTACCTTATTTTTTCACCTATAACCTATTTGAGATCATTTTCCATTTTATCTCTAAATGTAACTTATCTCCCAATCTCTAATCTCAGAAATTCCAAGCACCAGATGAAGATCTGAATAGCTCCTCTCCCATACATTGGTCATCCCAAACTTACTAAAGGCAGAGCTTAGGCAATCATCCTCTTCTTTCTTACATCTCCCAATCTGCTATAGGAACCTCCATTCCCCAAGATATCCTGACTATGGACAATGGAGTCACTGTTGCCTTCTTCGCATCAGTTCCCAACAGTCAGGAGTAGGCAAACCCCTTCTATTTCCTCTCTTTTGTATTTCTTTGATCTGTACCATCCTCTTCATTCTGATTGCCATCAATCTCCTCCAGATCCTCAATGCATTTCCTCTAAATCCAAACAAACGGAACAGTGTCCTAACAAGTCTTTCCATTTGGTGTATGCTCCAACCCATTCTTCACCCTGCTTCCTGCTGTCTCAATAATCTTCTAAAATACAGCTTCCTACAGGCTCCTCCTCTGTTCTAAATTCTTTGAAGGCCTCTCAATAGCTACTGAAGTAAACAGAAGTACTTTAGTCTAGCATTCAAGGCTTTCCAAAAATATGGTTCCACTCTCCTGTTCTCAACCTATTTCTGATACTGCAGCCAAAAAAAAGCGCCCCACACCTCTGCATTCTTTATTCATGCCTTAATATGGAAAGTTATTTTCTCCTTCTGTCAAAATCCCTTCCAGGCTGTCCACTGTAAGTACTATTTATGTAATTGCAAGTGTTTATCCTATATTGCTTCATATCATAGTTGGGTACTTGGATTCTAAACTAAATCATTAGCTCTTTGAGGGTCAAAGATGAATCTCATATATAATCCTCCAGAAAGCCTAGATACAGGAAAGGTCATGAACATTAAGAAAAAAAGCATAGGCCTGAATTCAGAAAGACTTGGACACAAATTCTGGCTTTACCATTGGATATATCATTTAAACAAAATCCCTAAACTCAGTGAGGCTCAGTTTTGTCACATTTAGAATGATGACAATTAGGCTTACTTTCTAAGTTATAAAGATATGATATATAAAGCACCTAACACAATGTCTGGCATATAAGAGGTACTCAGTACATGGAAGCTACTTTCATGGTAGTAGCTATTATTACATTGTGATAAAGAATCAATTCATGTTGGTTAAGCTACACTAAAATTAGCATAATAAATCTTTGTTGCCCTCCAGGAAGTTATAATCAAATTGGGAAAAGATGTCACCACAATATGCTAACATAATTAACCATTCTAAGCAAAAAGTAGCATGAATGATAACATCACCAGTAAGTTCCAAGGTTGTCGGAGGAGTAAGACTTCACTTCTTTCTGAAGTGAAGAGGCCATCCACTTTAAAGACACACAGGACCTCTGTAAACGTTTGCAACATGCAACAGGGACAAAAATAAGCTTGGTCTGAACAGTAAAGGGTTGCTCTCCTTAGTTTTTCTCTTTGGAAAATGTTAAGCTCATTTTAGATAAGCCATTTATCATTTATTTAGGTCACTAATTACTTAGTTTTTAAATTAACGTTTTATTAAAAGGCATTCTACTATGGGGGGTGGGAATACTGGCTTGAAAGGGAATATATGTCTGGTCTTTAGGCTATATGAAAGCTCTTTTCTCCTGTCAAAATCCCAACATCTAGTCCACTCAGAGGACTGTTTATGTACTTGCAAGTGTTTATCTTATATTGTTTATAAAAGAGTCATTTTTATTCTAGGACCTCCATGATACCAGCCGCAAGTAATAAATTCTGGATATGTTTTCAACAGAAACATTCTAGGAAACAGCGAGGTGATAAGCTCTGTTTTACAAGAGATTCAAAAGCAGTTCACAGGGTAAGTCTAAATGGCCTTTCTCCTTATCATAAACAGACAGAATCGTTCTTCATGCTCACCCTCCTATACCAGTGGTCAGCAAACTCATTAGTCAACAGAGCCAAATATCAACAGTACAACGATTGAAATTTCTTTTGAGAGCCGAAAACCGACTTCTGCACATGGGCCATGAAGTTTCAATCACACTGTATATGCATGCCTGCACATGGTATTTTGTGGAAGAGCCACACTCAAGGGGCCAAAGAGCCACATGTGGCTTGCGAGCCACAGTTTGCCAACCACTGTCCTATACCATTCTTTCCCCCAGCATGCATGGCCCTGTGTGGAGGGGGAGATATAAGGAGTTTACTAACTTTTTCCAATTAGCAGGAACTAATCAGATAGACCAGTGCAGAGTTTATAGCTATATAACTACTGACTATGCAAGAGCAGTTCAAGTTTGAGTGGAACAATTTTGAGAGAAATGAAAAAATCAATTCTTGAGAATTTCAAATGGTGTTAAATCTACCTCCAAAGTGAATGTAAAAATAAGAAAGGATATTTTAAAATATTAATGGTGAGCCCAACTGGTGTGGCTCAGTGGTTGAGCATCAACCTAGAAATCATAAGGTCATGGTTGGATTCTCGGTCAGGGCACATGCCCGACTTGTGGGCTGGATCCCCAGTAGGGGGAGTTCATGAGGCAGCTGATCAATTATTTCTCTCATCGTTAATGTTTCTAACTCTCTTTCCCCTCCTCCCTTCCTCTCTGAAGTCAATATAAATATATTTTTAAATAATTAATGGTGAGACATTATTTTTATGTGTTGTGTGTATGTGTAAGATCAAGAATGATTTAAGAGATTCCTGATATTTTCTTTCCCTTTTCTTCTTCTTCCCTTTCAAGAGGAGAAAAGGGAAATAAAATACCTTAAATCACCAAATATGTATTGATCTCAGAATCTTGGAATCACCAAGTATCTTAGTTTGAATAATGGCCCCAAGAAGTCCATGTGGTAATCACCAGAATCTGTGAATGTTGCCTTTATGGCAAAGGGACTTTGCAGATGAGATGAAGGATATAGAGATGAGGAAAGTATCTGGGATTACCCAGGTGGGCTCTAAATATCATCAAAAGTGTCCTCCTAAGAAGGAGGCTGAGGAAGAGTCAACT
This sequence comes from Plecotus auritus, assembly GCF_963455305.1. Taxonomy (NCBI): domain Eukaryota; kingdom Metazoa; phylum Chordata; class Mammalia; order Chiroptera; family Vespertilionidae; genus Plecotus; species Plecotus auritus. Next base: position 83,330,137 of record NC_137775.1, on the reverse strand, counting down.
ACAGAAGAGGAGAAGGCAGTGTGACCGTGGAGGCAGAGATTGAAGTGACATAGTGGCCAGGCAAACAGCAAGAGGCAATGTGGGCAGCAAAACATCCGAGTCACTCAGTGAAGACACGTAAGACAACCTCCAGCTATGAGGTTGTAGGGAGAAAGGGGTCAGAGAGAAGAAATGCTTAGAATACCTCTCAGGCCATATGACTCAGCACTTCTTGGTTGGGGCCTCTCCTCACAGAGAAGTGAGAGTAAGTCCAGGGAGAAGGTGGAGAGGTTCAAAGCTAGTTGGCTCCTGGACAATAGTGGGCCTTTCTGTAACTATGACCCGTGAGTTCCTGCTGTGGGAAGAAGCTCTACCCAGGCCTATGAAGAGACTTCGACCGCACATCTGGTGGCTTCCCCAGCAGTGGTTATTGGGAAAGGCACCTGGATCTTTTTTAAACAAGGCTAAACAATTACTCCTTGTTTTTAAAAACTTTTCTGTTTCTGTAGCTATTTTTATATCCAAGGCAAATGGAGAGCCAGGTGGAGGCTCAGCAATGGAAATCTTGCCTGTTTTGGAAGACATGTAAGTTAGCGTGTCCTTCAAAGGAATTTCCCACCATGTGCACCATTACACTCATATTGTCTTTGGAGAAAAGAAGAGAAAGAAGAAAAGCGTAGAAAGAAAGAAGAAGGAAAGAAGGAAAGAAGGAAAGAAGGAAGGAAGGAAGGAAGGAAGAAAGGAAGGAAGGAAGGAAGGAAGGAAGGAAGGAAGGAAAAGGAAGAAGAAAAATGAAACAGGAGCATGGGGGCAAGAAAGTCCCAGAAAGAAAGAGATACCATCAGTGCTTGTGCGTGACTCTCTTTCATATGGAATTAATGGTGGTTTAATGGGGTATGAAAGGATGTTTTACTGGAAACAATGAGGAACAATTGTCTAGCTCACGTTTCATTTCACAGGTCATTATTGCATTAAGAAGTAAATCGACCAAGTCCGGTAAATAACAGTCTGTGTATTGCCGAGAGCTTCAAACCAACAATTTTAGCCATCACCCACTAATATCTCTGTCACTTTAACCCTTGCAGGGTAGTGCTAGGGGGCTAAACAATTACAGTCTTCACCCAGCTCTAGCAGGTGAACATAATTCATTGCCCCTCCAGTTCCTTCTTCTGCAAAACCCAAGAGGCCATATTTTAGCATTGTTCTTTTGTTGATGAGCCAGCCTGAGCCCACTACAGCTCTGGTGGCCTTGAACAACAACCCCCAGTTTAGACTGCAGGCAACTTTAAACAGACTGCTTCCTCTGCAAAATTAATTGCTGCAAATGCTGTGCTCCCTCGTCAAAGCTTCTGCAAGCTCATACTCAGCTATTTGGGGAGGCCATCGAGGTGTCTGTGAGGCCAGGGGAAATGAGCTGCTTTCCTTTGGTATAGGAGTTCACATTGGTGTCACTGAGCATCATCAGGCACTGGGCATCCAAGACTTTTTAATGCCTAAATCCTGTTTCATGGAACTCAAGGGAGATTGGTGCATGAGGCAAATGCTGGCCATATTTAGAAGCACTAGCATAGTAGGTAAATATATCAAAGGTAGTACACAGTACACAATCATATTTAAAATACAGTGTAGGTTTACAGTGATGAGTACATGAAATACAGTTTATTATTGTATTATTATTTATTAATTATTGTATTGTTTTCCATATGAACAACTGTAAACCTACATTTGTCTCACCCTGTACATGTAGTAAAGTATACACTGAGTGGCCAGATTATTATGATCTCTGAATGCATAATAATCTGGCCACCCAGTGTACATATAAATATATATAGAGAGAGGCCCGGTGCATGAATTCGTGCATGGGTGGGTTCCGGCCAGCCTGGCCAGCGGGAGAGGACATGGGCAGATGGCCGGCCTGCCTGCTGGTCGAACTCCTGGTCGAGGGGACAATTTGCATATTAGCCTTTTATTATATAAGATATACACTGAGTAGCCAGATTATTATGTGTTCAGAGATCATAATAATCTGGCCACTCAGTATATATTTCATTGCATATCAAAATAAAGTATATTCCTGCTTCAGCTTTAATAAAAATAAGACCAAAATCAGGTTAAGATTCTTAATGTTACATAATCACATCACATAAACCAGGTCATACTGATAATTTTCCATCAAAACCTGATGTCCAGCCTACAGAGCAGATATGGAACCCTCCGCATTTCTAGCTCTGAAACAAGATAAACAGTCTAGCTTGCTTCCTGTGAGAGAAGAAACCTTTCAGTGATAGCATCAGTATTCCAAGTTAGTATTTCTTATTCCATATTCTCTCACCTTCTGCAATTAAAACTTAGGCCTTACCAAGGACCCTAATCCTGAACATGTGAATATGGCAAAGGACTTTGCAGATGTGATCAAGGTTATAGGTCTTAAAGTGGGGAGATGATCAGGGTGGGCCCAATCTAATACTATAAACCTTTAAAAAGCAAAGAACTTTCTTTGGCTGCAATCAGAGAGATGCGGTGGAAGAGAAGGCAGGAGAGGTTCAAAGCACCAAAGGGACACAATCTAAGTTGCTGGCTTTGAAGATGAAAGGGGCCATAAGTCCTAGAAGCTGAGCATGACCCCCAGCCTACAACAAGCAAGGGAATGGGGACCTCAGTCCTACAGTCACATGGAAATGTACTCAGCAAAAAAAAAAAAGGTGAGATTAGATGCGAATTCATCCTGAAGACTCCAGAAAGGAATGCAGTCCTGCCAACATCCTAAATATGGCCTTGGGGGACACAAAGCATTGAAACCAGCCAAGTATACTAAACATCTGACCTGCAGAACTGTGAGATCATACAGGGATGTTGTTTTAGCTACTAAATTTGTTATGGCAGCAATAGAAAACTAATACAAGAACCAGCTCAGATATGATGCTCAAATGTTCAAGTCATTATCCCAGCCAGACCCATGAGAAGTGGTGGCAACAATCTAGTGGTCAGTAGTATTTTATTCATCACTTATCCTGAGCCAGGCATAAGTATTTTTATATGCATTATGTCTTTCATAGCTCTAGGATCTGCTCCTTTGCCTCTAAACTTTAGAGTCTAAAGTATTTAAGCAGAAAGAGAGAACACAGCCTAGATGTAGAGACAGGCTGGTTTCCACCGGGGCTATGCTCAAGGAAAGGTGCATCTTACCAACATCACCCAAAAGGGAAGAGGTTATTACCCTCAGCCACATTTAAAAATTCAACTTTGACTCCCTTTCTCCATGGCAATTACTTTCAGGAACTTCTGTTCAATTTTTATTAATATTTCTCCTGAGAGGGACCTAAGCAAATTGGACCTGGGTCCTACAGGGAGTCCCTAATTCTGTAGTCGAAAGATTGGCTTCCAGATGTAGGAAAATTTATTTTCCTCTGTCTCTCTTTTCTTGACATGCTTTACATAATAACCAACTCATTTTTCAGGATTTCCATTTGTTACATAAATGAGTTTTACTATCATTATTCTTATTAAAATAATAATACATATAGATGATTTTTTAAAATGGTAACTTCCCAGTTGATCCCTCTGAGCAGTGGTATTAAAGATTGGGATGGCAGATGGGTACAAGGCAGAGTCTTTTCATTTTTAGTGTGTGTTTTACTGTTTCATTTATTCACTCAACCAAAATCTTGAAGATAATTTCTTAAAAGTCGCTGAGTCACAGGTATAGGCCATTAGATGGTTGCTTGATGCCAAGAGGCTCCATCAAGTGACCTTCGAGAACAGTTTTTGATAACTGTTTCCCCACTTCTTATTGAGATCTATTCACATTTCTATGCCTTTGTTGTATGAGAAACAGTAACATCAGTATTTTACAGCAGGGAAATTTTTGAATACCTGTAACTAAAAACAATTACTTTACTTTTTGCCATGGCAATAATACTGGCTCTCTCTTTTCTCTTTTTCATTTTCTTTTTTTTTCTTTCTCTTTAAAAAAATTCCCCAACTTATTATTTTTAGAAATTCATGTGTTTTCATTTTTCAAATTTTAATAATAGAAAAATCTTGCATTTCATTCTTTCGGTACAGTAGTAATGAAAGATTTAGCAGGTAGCTCAAATTTCAACTCATTTTATACCTAAGACAGATGGATGTTGTTTGTTTGATTATTTTACATTTGTGTGTGTGCATTTTAATGGAAGGGAATACTTAAGCAGCCCCATCTTACCTAATAATAGACAAACATGTAAATTGCTGTACCTCCACTACGCCCATAGCCAATCAGAGTAAGTATGCAAATTAACCCAACAAAGATGGCGGTTAATTTGCATACATAGGCACCCATCGCCTGGGTCCCGGGAACATCCTGGCACCCAGGTCACTCTGAGGTAGGCCCCGCGTGGGCCCTGAGCAGCCTGGGAAGGGCCTGAGCCAGGGGGCTCCTGGGCAGGGCCAAGCCTGCGATCAGAGCCAACGGGGCAGGGGCAGAGCCAGCGATTGGAGGGAGCTGGGGTTCACTTGCCCAAGCCGAAAGCCTCGGCCAGAGGCTTTCGGCCTGGGCAGGCCTGGGCAGGGGCGGAGCTGGCAATCTGAGGGAGCTGGGGGTCCCCTTTCGGCCTGGGCAGGCCTGGGCAGGGGCAGAGCCGGCGATCGGAGGGAGCTGGGGGTCCCCTGCCCAGGCCGAAAGCCTCAGGCCCTGGGCAGGAGACCCCCAGCTCCCTCCGATCGCGGACTCTGACCCTGCCCAGGGCCCGAGGCTTTAGGCCTGGGCAGGGAAGGAGCTGGCAATCAGAGGGAGCTGGGGAGCCCCTGCCCAGGCCCTGAGGCTTTAGGCCTGAGCAGGGGCGGAGCCGGCGTTTAGAGGGAGCTGGGGGTCCCCTGCCCAGGCCTAATGCTTTGGCCAGAGGCTTTAGGCCTGGGCAGGGCCCAGCCGGCGATTGGTGTGAACTACAGAGGAAACACCTTTTCTGACTGCTCATTGGCTAAGCTTCCTGTATGCCACTGGTAATATTCTTAGTAACTTGGGTAATAAGAATCCAAAAAGGTGATCTAGGGTTTTTCCACCACACTTCTGGAGGAAAAAACGAAGGTCCGCTGCTGGAGGGCTAAGAAACGTCATATCCTGCCCTAGCCGGTTTGGCTCAGTGGATAATGCCTCGGCCTGCTGACCACAGGGTCTGGGTTCAATTCTGATCGAGGGCATGTACCTAGGTTGCAGGCTCCTCCCTGGCTGGGGCCCAGGTCAGGGCTCATGCATGAGGCAACCAATCAAAGTGTTCCTCTCACTTTGATGTTTCTCTCTGTCTTTCCCTTTCTCTTCCACATTCTCTAAAAGTCAATGGAAACATATCCTCAGGTGAGGATAAAAAAAGAAAAAGAAAGAAAGAAAGAAAGAAAGAAAGAAAGAAAGAAAGAAAGAAAGAAAGAAAGAAAGAAAGAAAGAAAGAAAGAAATGTCATATCCTATGAAAGACACATCTTGAAAATGCCTAAAGAAAGTTGTCATCTTTTCATGGCGAAGGGACTGGAGTCCCTGTTGATGAAAACACCTTGGTGACTGTGGTGACTGGCAGTGGCTGCAGCAGCGGGGTGATGGGGCTGGTGCCTTCCCCTGATCAGCCCAGTCGCCTCCCACAAAGGGAGACATCCCCTGAGGGCTCCCAGTATGTGAGAGGGGGCAGGTTGGGCTGAGGGACCCCTCACCCCCAGTGCACGAATTTCGTGCACTGGGCCCCTAGTCAATAAATAAAATGCTTGTGCCTTACCTATAGGTACTGAACAAATTCATGAAACTTTCTCATTTCAATTTTATGGATTTGAAAGATTGTTTGATCTGGTTTTCAGCTTATCTCCATATATTTGCATACTCACTAGATATAAAAACTAATGCATTTTTTTGACAATTTGAATGCAATCATTAAAATATCCTATAAATAGATGGTATAAGGATGAAGCAAAACATTTTTAAAGGTCAGAAATAAATCTAAATGTCTTTGAGAATGTAGTTTATAGCAAAGATGATGTTTTAAATCATAGGAAAATAGAAATTCTGCAATTAATGATGTTGAAGCATTTGACTAATCACTTAAGGAAAAAAAATATAAATTTATATCTTTTTCATCACAAAAATAAATTCTACATGGGTTAAAGATAAAAAATGAACAGAAAATATTAATGAAGTTAAATGATCTTAGAGTTGTGGAGATCTTTCTTAGCACACAGAAAAATGTAGAAAAGATTTGAAAAATTTGACTATAAGAATTAAAAATGTCTGCAAAGAATATTAAAATCTAAACTAAACTAAAAAACTAGGAAAAATCTTGCAACTCATATAAAAAAAGACTAATTTCTACATTTTGGAAAAATAATTGACCAACTAAAGAATATAAAAAATAAGCCATTCTAAAAAGTGAAGACTAAAAAACAATCTGTCATATATTGACTATCAGATGAAAACCTCAGAGGGAAGGTAGGGGAGAATAGGGGTAAGGGGGAGAGATCAACCAAAGGACTTGTATGCATGCATATAAGCCTAACCAATGGACACAGACAACAGGGGGGTGAGGGCATGAGTCGGGGGAGGGTTTAGGGGGGCAATGGGGGGTAAGGACACATATGTAATACCTTAATCAATAAAGAATTTAAAAAAAGAATTTTTATGCTTGAAAGAGGCATATTGGGTCATTATAAGATTGCTGTTTTATTATCCTTAAATATGGAAAAGGCTGTAATGTGGAAACAATTAGTCTTATAATGTGTCATATTAGAAGAAAAACTAGCTCATTGGGTGAAAATCATAGAAAGGAGGTCCTAAAAAGTAAAATTATTCAAAATATCTTAGGAAGCCTTGTAAGAGAGTGGATACCCACCTCCTGGGAAAAGTAAAGGTAGAGGTCATCCATACATTGAATGGGAAGTGGAACATATTAGCCTTCAGGGAACCATCCAAATTAAAGATGCTGTAAGATTTTTTTTTCAACTGGCATATATTCCTAACAACTAATATGAATATTTCCCAAAATTCATTCTGAAAATTACACTAATCCCAAGGGCCACTAATATGTAGTGTAAACAAGTATTCTCTAGTTAAAAAGTTTAAGAAATACTACATCACACAAATTTAAATATTATTTTAGAAATTTAATCGCAGGAGTTATCAGAACCTTTAATATTTTAATGCACATGATGAATCTCCAAAATGGCAACAGAGTTTTCAAAAATTTATTTGGCCATCAACAATCTCATTAATGAGATTAATGAATATAGAACATTCTTTTAAAATGTTACAAAAAATTTTACATTAAGTAAATCTATAATATTTACTTTGTAAAACAGTTGACTGGCAAACTAAATTTGAATTTTTAAAATTTTCATTCATTTATTCATCTATTTATTCATTTAATCCCTCATTCAACAAATATTTACTAACCATGCCTTATGTTCCAGGGATTATACTAAAACTTTAAAGATTTTTGTCTTCAAGGAATGCACAGTCTGATGAGAAGTCAGGGCTTGTAGAGTAATGTCAGTAGAGCATGAGATAGGTTATAATAGAATTGAGTGATGGTAAAACAAGGGCATAAAGAGGCAGAGACCCAACTCCCTGTGTGTGGGCGAGGGCTTCTATACTGCTACACAGAGGACAGCCCTGTGTCTGCTGCTTCTAAACAAAACTCTTTTCCTTCCCTCTTTCTTATATGTCTTTTAAAGCTTTAACCAATGGTTTAGGCCCGTGGTCGGCAAACTGTGGCTCGCGAGCCACATGTGGCTCTTTGGCCCCTTGAGTGTGGCTCTTCTACAAAATACCATGGCCTAGGCGAGTCTATTTTGAAGAAGAGGTGTTAGAAGAAGTTTAAGTTTAAAAAATTTGGCTCTCAAAAGAAATTTCAATCGTTGTACTGTTGATATTTGGCTCTGTTGACTAATGAGTTTGCCGACCACTGGTTTAGGCTAATGGCAAATTCTATTTCATTCTTAAAGCCCTTGTCTATATCCCCAAATACGTGATCTCTCCAATGTACTTTGTGCCAATTTTATAACAACTACTTTTCTCTGTCGCATAGCCTGGCCCTCTTGCCCCCCTGCATGAGGGTGGGAAGGGTTTCTTATCTACCTTGATGCCCCTTTATGATACACCAACAGAAAGTAGTGCTTTGCTCTCACTGGGCACTCAGTAAATATTTGTCTAAATAGGAAGACAAAAACAAAAAAAAAACTACATGAGCTCACTGAGGGAAAAAGAAGCTACAGAAAAAATTACTATAATAAACTTTTGGTCTCATGACCAAAGCTCATAATACCCTATGAGGTGTCATCACACAATCTCCAGTGGTTAACACTGGCAATGCTTTTCTTGGATGTGACAGGGACCAGTCTGTACATGAAAAATGGTCATATACATGGCCTTTTTGTGGATGCTATTACATTGCCTTTCAAAAATGTTGTAATAATTGTTATTTTTTGACTAAAAATTCCATTTGCTACCATGTAAAATGGAAATATGTAAGTTACCCAGTTAAATATATCTCAGTATAGCATCCCACCATGACTCAGGCCACAAGATGATAATCATCTAGAAGTGGTTGCAAGCCCAGACTTTGGAGTCAGACAAATATAGATAATAAATCTTGGTTCTGCACATTCTAGTCGTGGGACCGTGAAAAATGAGTTAAATATTCTAAATCCCTATTTCTTTAGATGCTGAAAAGGAATAACAATCCCTACATGTTAAGGTTGTTGAAAGGATAAATGAGAATGTTTATAAACCACTTATCACAATGCCTGGCACATGGAATCTGCTGGATAAATGATAACTGTTACTATTGCTAGTTGGGAGGGATAATTGCTGCATAATTGCACATTTTGCTTTGTTCTGTGTAGACAGGACTTTCTGTTTGATAAAAGCTGATAGATCTACAGACCTGATAGTGGAGAATGCACAGAAAGAAGGAAGAAGTCCTAGAAGGAGGGAACTGTGTACAATATGGCACAGTGTTAAAAACACAGAGTTAGTCATGACTCTCCTATTAATTAGTTGTATGACTTGGGCAAGTTACCTAATGTCTCTAGATCAGTTTCCACATCTACAGATGGGGGGACTATCTATTTCATAAGATAGATCCTGTTGATGGCATTAAATTACATGAGATAATTCATCTGAAGGTCTTAGCACAGAGTCAGAAACATGGTGACAGTTAACAAGTATTATTTGCTCATGGAAGATTCGAGGAGCAAGACAATCTCAAGGATAAAATGCCTCGATTGAATAAAGAGAAAAAGGAAACCATTCCCATGCATCGTATGCCTTTCCGCATCACCCTTTAAAAATCGCACATGAAAAACCACTCCCACGCACAGCATGGACTATTTCGAAATGCAATTAGAAATTGTTATGCCATTCACTGCCTGGAGACTAGGCAAGTCATGGGGAGGGAGGGAATAAGGTGAAGGAAAGGTGCTCTTTTGGTCTTGCAAAGTATCACTGCGAGCTTTATCCCGCTCTGCTTGGGATAAGAATCCCTGCAGCCACATATTCCAAAGAATCTAATATTTTCTGAGACGCCACTGTGCCTTTATATTTTAATACCCTGACATCTGGAATCCTAAAAGTCTAATGTTTAACCATAAATATCTGCTGAGATTAAAGAGCTATATACCAAGTTTCAATCTTTGGGGCCTATAATTGCTTGGGAAAAGAGAATGGTATTTCCCCCTCTAGCTAGTAGAAAAAGGCCTCGGCAAGCACAGATATTTGCAGACAAATTTCCTAACAACCGTTCCCTCTCTCCATTCTGTCCTCTCATTCCTCCCTCCCTCTCCCTTCTCCCCATTTTATAATACCATCTTGCTGTCATTCCAGGACAAATGGGAGAAACGAGAAGCCTAGAAAGCTTAAAGAAAAGACACATTTCAAGTTCTAGCAACAAAGAGTTGAGAAAATGCTAGCCACTGTCTGTGAAGCTGCCGAGCCTACGTCTCCATCTCCACATTACTGAGCTTTCCCATTATTCAGCTGGAAACCTCTTCATCACTCTCCAAGCTGACAGTCAAATGCCAGCTTTATTTTCTTTCTTATCCACCTAATCTTTTATTTTTGATTTGAGACCAGTCACTTTTAAAGTCTCCACTATGGTTTACAACTTTCTTTCTCAAGAGACAACCAAGAAGTAACACAATTTGAAAAATGTTTCTTACCCTCTCACAGTAAAGAATGAGAAACTCTCACCTGCCCCAAAGGTCAGACCCCGGCACTTTGCTGGGAAGGACGTCAGGGGAAGTGTGGGAAAAGCTTATCACGAATTTCAGTTTTTAATATAATGATTCAATGTAGAATTAAAAAAATAAACTTAGCATTGTACCCATTTTTATCTAGTGATGTGTATGAAAATGGCATTCTGAGGTCACTCAACTCCAATACTAGGAAAAATAATCTATGTTTAAAAAAGGTTGGTGTGTTGTTTTTTCGTTGTTGTTGTTTTTTTGGTTAATGTTCTTTTCCCTTTTGGAAATATACCCAGTGTGCATATAAGCAAGTATGTTTATGTCTGTTGGTATTAGGCACAGAAAGCTATTCTTGATTTTTGATGAGAAATTGAAACTGCCCATATTTTAAATTAATTAAAAGTATTGTCTTCTTAACATCCAGCCTATTTACTTCAAAGGCAGCCTATAACTCTATAGTAATGATTCTTAAACTTTCTCACAGTGGAATCACTTGGGGAAGGTGTGTGTGTATGTGTGTGTGTGTGCGCACGCGCGCACACACACACAAACACAAAGGCTCAGGCCTCACAAACACCTATTGACTCAAAATCCCCTCAACATAGGCATGAATGTTTAATGTCCCAATGATAATCCAGCTTTGGAGACACGTTCCTTAGGACATGAAATGCATCTCCTCAACTGGAGAAAGTTTGGCAGGAGAACAGGGGTTTTTGGTTTTGTTTTGTTTGTTTGTTTGAAAATTTCCAGTCCTTGGTGGACCAATACTTTTAAAAATACAGTATAACTTATCAGACAAATTAGACATACAAAATAAAAGCCCAAGATTTATTTTTTAGATTCAATAGATATAAAACTACTCTGTCAGATTGTTGTGTTTCTAAGTGACAGCTTTCTGTAATTATTTCACTGTGAACCAGTGCAAGAGTTTGTGAGCCAGCACAGGACCACACATGGAGTAATGAAACTCTTGGGCCCCCTTAACTTCAGCTTCCTCATGCACTGCCTGCTCCCTGCTCCCACCCATTATCCATTCACTCCACAGCCCTTGTCTTGTCTTTCCAAAGAGTGAATAAAATCCTACGACCACCTTTCTTAAAACCCTCCAACACCATCTTATTAAATGACCCTGGCCTAGCTCCTAGCTAGCTCCAACTGTTCCCCTTCTCATTCACTACTTACCAGTGGCACCGATCTCCTTCCCACCCACTGCTCCCCCACACTGAGGCCATTCAAGCCAGTGTCCTGGCCCTTATCCCTAGAAGGCCCCTCCCTCAGCTCAGAGCAGTGTGACTCTTCACTCCTCATCCAGGCTTACTGGAAATGTAACTCTATTTCAAATAGCAACTTCCTTACACACACACACACACCTCAATCTCCCTCTCTAACCCTATTTCACTTTTTTATAATTCTCATCACTATTGGAATACTTTTATTTATTTTTTCATAAGTTTATTTATTTGAACCTAAGTTTGATGAATGTTGCCTTGTTCACAACGACAGCTCCATCCTTACAAAGGTGCGGGTAGAGTGGTCAACATGCGTTCGCTGAATAAATGAAAATGCCAGCTTCAGTGCTGAGCACACTCAAAGCGCTCAGTGCATGCAAGCTTCACTTAATCTCCCTCTACTGTCCTCATCATGTCTGAGAAATTGTAAAATGCCATAGAAACTAAAGCCCTGATTTTTTTTTTCAGTTCAGTGTTCCACATGTATGAACTGGTCTGAGAGGTGATGCTACCTATTTGTCATCTGGGACTGACAGGAAATGAGTGAGAAGCAAAGTGGAAAGCTTTGATATTTATCTAGTCTTACCTAAATGGGATATGAATTTCAAGACTTTGTTTTTCTAAATGATTTTGGATTTTCAGATGACCAGATGCCTCCATAATAAAACTAAATCCTTTCTAGAATAAAATGCAAATGGTTCTTAGAGGATCTGCTTGGGATTAGCTGCCTTGCACTCTTTGTCATGCATGTTTCAAAGTTGGCTGCAAATGCTAACTTACAGATAAGTACAAACCAAAATTAGCAGCTCACTTTCCCCTGGCTACACACCTGCATTGCACAGATAAAAAGCCCACTGGCACAGCATTCCTCAGAGCTGACCCACATGAGTAATTTTTGCTCCTGATGCTGGAGAATATGACAATATGAGGGACCTGTGGATATCTGCATGAGTGGGTCATTTTGCAATGTGAACTTATATGTGCAAATAAAATCTGTTTTTTCAAGTTAAAACTAAACCTCAAAGGCAATGGATTTCAAGCTGCCAATAAAATTGAGAAAGGCAGTGCCATGTGGAATAAAAGTGAGAGCTGGTTCCAAGGGCCCTCATTTTCATCTTTGCTGCACTGCTCTCGCTGTTTTATGGAAGATCATATATTCTTGTCTTGAAAGAGGAAAATACAAAATAGATATGAAAGCTCTTGAGATTAACTTTGTACTTTTCACATCCACCAGGTTATGAACAGGAAAGTAGCATAGTAGAGAATGGTTTAAAAAATAAAAATGGACTTGGATTAGGGAAGGAGGAGTCTATTCATATTTGGGAGTCGAAGGAAAACATTGCATTCTGTTAGTTCGCGGAAGGCACCATTTACTATGGGCTGTCTCCTTCCTTGCAAGAGAACACAAATTTTATTTTTAGTGCAGTAAACAGAAGATTCTACTGTGGGAATCCACGCAGTTGGAACCTATATTAACCTCATTTAAAATGTTATAAAGCTTTAAAACATCAGGTAGTCAGTCATATATACTTCCCTCTATACATTCAGCCATCCATACATATGCTTGTCCACACATTGATAGTAAATGGTATGCAATAGTAAAATACATGCTGGAGTTTTACCATCATTGAATCATGTTTCACATCCAACACAGAGACTGGTGGAAATAAAACACACAGCATTGCAACCAGGAGCAAGAGCATGTTGGTGCCTAAATAGTGTAGTTACATCACATGGTTAGCAACTATCTAAGATTTCATCAAAGAACATTATTATTCACACATGGAGGAATGGACAGACATTTCAGAGCTACACCAAATGGCTTTGGCACTCACCTTCACAAACAAAAGACTGCTGCTACAAAGACGATGGCTCTCTTTTGAGAAGGGACTTTTCTGGCCATGGGAAAGAGCACAATTGGCCTGTGTTCAGGGAAAGCCAGAGGACTAGAGAGTTAATGTCCCCAGTAGCACCCCTCAGGCAGAGATAAACAGGGATTTGAGGTATAACTACCTTAGCTTCGTTAGGACTTAGCTGGAATACTTTGGGTCATGTTCCTTTGGTCTCCTGGAGTTCCCCACCAGACTTGAGCTCCAGCTGTCCAGGGTGGTAACCAGTTTGACAGCACATCCCTTAATGGCCTTAGTCTTTTCCCTGGCTCATTTCCCCCTTCCCTGCTTTCCTGATTCACCCCCACATAAACTACTTGGATTCTAAGCCTTGTATTAGGGTCTTCTTCGGAGGCAACTGAAGACACTCTCTTCAGTCCTTATTCTTCTGTAAAATTTAATTTTCACTAAATACTCTGGAACACGTATCCCTTGATACGGATTTCACAGGAATGGGATCCTCACCAAAACCCACAACTTTTAGGAAATACAATTATTCACGTACTTATTTTAAAATATAAGAATGTTTTCTCGATTCCATAACACCTGTAACAGGGGGATGATTTTTTAAAACCAATAAGACAACTTACTACAGAAAGCTATTTGAAGCCCTGACCAGGTAACTCAGTTGTTTGGAGCATCATCCCAAATGCCAAAGTTTGGGTTCGATTCCTGGGCAGGACACATACAAGAAGCAACCAATGAATGCATAAATAAGTGGAACAGCAAATCTCTCTCTCTCTCTCTCTCTCTCTCTCTCTCTCTCTCTCTCTCTCTCTTTCTCTCTCAAATCAATAAATTTTGTTAAGAAAGCTATTTGAATAGAACTAGTGGTAAAAGGGAAACTAGCTTCCTATTTTTTCCCCATTTACTACTCTACACATATTTTCTCAATATGGATGTTTCCCTGGATTTCATTCTTCTGTGAAAATACGTATTTGCTGGTTATATTCAACAGATATAACCAACATATCAAAATGAATATTTACTCAGCATGCTTCATGCACTCAGTAATGACTTTCTAAATCCTATATTGTAATCCTCACAGCTTTTCACTCTGTTGCAAAGATAAACCTTCAACCTATAAAAATTTTTAAGAGAAATATTAAACAATGTTGAAGCATGGAACTGCATGGTAATTAATGACTTATGTAAAACTTTTCTAAAAGGCAAGTGCTATAAAGTAGTAGCTGTTCAAATGGAAGAGAAGTGAAAACAAGTAAAAAGATACCTGGAAACTTCTTGGTTCCAGGATTCCATATTATAGATAAATCCTTAAACCAATGACCTGAAGGCCTCAATTTCTTCTGTATATTCTTAAATGATATGGGGAAAACAGCATTAATAGTCTCCTTGGTTGTCAATAATTCATTCCCTTGATCAGTTCATCAACTGGCATTTATTGAGCATCTCCCAAATATGTAATAGTAAACTGAACAAAATTATTGCCCTCATGAAGTTTGTACTCTAAATGGCAAACAGTAAATCCACAAGTAGGCAGGTACATTTATATTATAATTTCAATTAATGGGACATGTATCGCTTGATACTGATTTCACAGAAATGGGATCCTCACCAAAACCCACAAGTTTAGGAAAAACTCACAATTATAAGTGGGCATAGTAGGGCTAGAGAATAATGGAGGAACATTTATTTTCGATAGGGTGGTCAGAGATGGCTTCTCTGTGGAGTTATCTTTTGAAAAGAAGGAGCCAGCTCTGCAAAGAAGTGAGAACAGGATTTTTCTGGCAGAAGAAATAGCCAATGCAAAGGCCCTGAGGTAGGCATAAGTTTATCATGTGAAAGAAAAAACAAGACAATGATAAGTAAAAAGGATGTCACAGAAAGTGAAGTGAGAGAGACAGGCAGGAGCCAGATACTACACAGCTTATAGTGTGGATTTCATTCTGAGGGGGATAGAAAAAAAATTGGAAAGTTGAAAGATCACTCTGGCTATCATTGACAAACTGACCTGTATAGGGTACAGGAGCATAAGAAAGAAGACCAGTTAGAAGATTATTCCCTTGTCAGGTGGGAGATAATGATGGTTAGAAGTGGGAGAATTTGGGTTCTGAAAAAAAAAAAGAATAAATGATTGTTTCTGGATAGTTTCATTAAGTCGCCCTCATAAATGATGGTATCCATTACTGAAGTAGAGTTAGCTAGGCAAGAAGCAGGACATGGATGGGGCAGAGATGAAGAATCTCATTTAGGGCATATTAAGTCTGAGATGTCAGTTATACTTTTCAATGGAGTTGGATATACCAGACTAAAGTTCAGGATCGAGTCTGGCTGGAGATATAAATTGGAAGTCTTCAGCATTAAGTGGTATTTCAACCTTGGGCTTAATGATTAGGAAGAGAAAAGAAAACAGATCTGAAGATGTAGTTCTGGTACATTCACACATTCAGAAATTTTAAAAAAGGAAAGAAAGACTAGAAGTCTGAAGCATCAACAACTGAGGCAGGAAAAAAAAACCACAGGGAAAATTTTTTAGATTTACCTGCAGCAGGTTCCACCTGAACTGAAAAGAAAACTCAGTCTCATTGTTTGTGGAAGTAAGGAGGGCAATGGTCTCTCTAGGGGTCCAGCTATAAAAACTGATAGGTAAATGGGTTTTGTTTGTATAAACAAGAAGAAGGAATTTTGATCACAGCTTGGCCTCCCTTCCCACACCCCCCCTCCTCCACACACACACACACACACACACACACACACACACACACACACACCTCCCAGGCACAATTTCAAAAATGGAGAAAAAGAAGGCAAACTGCATGCCATCCACTCCACCACCCTCTCCAGATTGAGAGCCCTTAAGTTCTGGTGATAGAGAAAGATGCAGTCAGAAGCCAGAGTTGCTGGCTCTGTGGCTGACACTGCAAAGCTCTGAGCACTGAGAATGATGCTTCAGGCCCAGGTGACCAAGCTAGTGAGAGTATTGTTCTCACTTGTGCACAGAGTTGGTGTCAGGAATCTGTACCTTTGACATAGGTACACCTTTGGCAATGTCATGGAGGCCACACAGTGATCACAACATCTCTTAATCACTCAACATTCCTTTGATACAGGTGAGTTGAGCAGCAGATTAGCACAGGCTCCAACTCCAGAATTCATTTCCTCTCCAGGATATTTGGTTTCCACTAGACAACACAGCCATACCAGCTCCTTCATGCGTGCTCACCCTACTGGAGGCATGGAGTTCCTTTATAACCAACCTGTGTTGAAGAAGGATCCAGTCCATTCTGCCTCGGTTTTAGGAAATACAGAAACCGGTGGAGGTAGTTCCAGGGCTCTCCCATCGAGATCCTTAAAGAGATATTTTCTTGGACTTTCACAATAGGATTCAGGGCAGACCAGTGTTCCTAAATCTTCCCTGTAAAGACAGACAGAAAGCAACTCTCATTTCATGAGCAACAAAAAAGAAAATATATTGAAATTACTGATCTGACGAAAAAGGCATTTATTAGTAGTAATGTGTTACATAGATATTAAATAAAACTCTATAGGACAATTATTTCTCAGTTATATGGTCAAGAAGAAAGGCATTGCCGAAACCGGTTTGGCTCAGTGGATAGAGCGTCGGCCTGCGGACTGAAGGGTCCCGGGTTTGATTCCGGTCAAGGGCATGTACCTTGGTTGTGGGCACATCCCCAGTGGGAGGTGTGCAGGAGGCAGCTGATCGATGTTTCTCTCTCATCGATGTTTCTAGCTCTCTGTCCCTCTCCCTTCCTCTCTGTAAGATATCAATAAAATATATTTAAAAAAAAAAAAGAAGAAAGGCATTATTATTATTCAAATACTCTGGGTATATCATCTTTACATAGATTGTAATTTTCTAAGCAGTAAGATATAATAAAATGCTCCTAATTCTAATACCTACTGAAAATAATGTAAGCATTTCTTTATGGAACTTTGGTACCTTGCAGTATTATAAGATTATCATTATAAATGTCAATTATATTTATGCCATATGCAAACAAGGTAAAAATAGATATTCTCATTCAACAAATACCTATTGAAAACATACTTCTTACAGTTTGGGGAGTACAATGGTGATAAATACAGGCATGGTTCCTATACTTTCAGCATTTAGAGTCAGGAGATTATATAAACAATTAGTAGACCATTAAAACACTGAATTTTAGAAAACTTATTTGATTTCTCCTGGTCTAATACTTTTCAGTACTATCAGTACTAATGTTAAATATTATTGCATGCCAACCATGTGTTAAGTATTAATAGTACAAAAAATCAGATGCTAGCATTATTAAGCTATATAATTCTTTCATCCCATAGGTAATACATGAACATAAGGAAAATTGGACAATAAAAGAAAAATGACAAGACAACCCAAATTACATAGCTAATAATGTTTAGGTACCAAAAGTAGCTCAGGAATGGGCATCTTAAAGAGATAGGTATTGGGCCAAAAACATAAACTTTCCAATTAGGGTGATTTTTCTTGATTCTTTTCTTCCAACTATAGGAGTTTATCCCAATGTTATGGGGAAGAAAAGTAGCCCATTTTCCCTGATCCTGATTTTCCTGCTCCCTTTTATGGCAAAAATAGTGCCTTATCTAGTTTTCAGATTCCTGAAGGAAACTCTCAGATCATACAGTCCAGAATGGTAATTACACCTGGTCTGAGCACCAGTATCTATCTAAGCCTCATTATTCAACTCAGGGTCTTGATAACAGACATGATTTCCTTCTCCCCACCAATTCCTGCACAAGGGCTCCTACAGTTCTTTCTGAAGACTAGTGACACCATACTCTATAGAATATACAAGAATTAGAGTACATTTTTTCTAGTGATTGAAAATATCCCAAAGAAATATCTCTAATAAAGACAAAACAATATCAATAAAAATTTCCCTGCATCATGTCTACACCTTTTATTAGCTGGAGAAAGTCACATTGCTGAATCCAGATTCAAGAGAGAGAAACAGCCTCTGCTCTTTGGTGAGAGAGACTGCAAAAATCATATAGCAAAGCACTTGAACATAGGAGGCATAAAGAATGAGGGGCACTCAATTAATCTAGCATACTTTTCAGAAGGACTTCTTTTTATTTCCATTAATGATTTTATACTTCATGGATATGGCTTATAAATACTAAAACTGGTACCTGGTTTGTAAAGGAGAAAAGTAGAACTGGTTTTTATCTTTGATCTTTAGCATTTTGGTCCTCTCTGCTGTTATGGGATGAATGATTCCAGTGTTCTCTGCATTGGGCAGAATGCATACATCTAGGTCATTGCTATAGCAACTCTTCACAAAACTAGAAAAGGTGACATCTGAAAAAAAAATTTAAGCATATCATGGCATTAGATCATGTAAACTACCAACCGCAAATATAGACTATGCAACTAAACAATCTTTGCTACTGTTTGTCCAGAAGTTAATTTAAGCTGTCCAGGCTAGTTCCAGGATTTTACATAAATCTTGACTTAAATATTTGTAATTCTTCAAGACATGAGTATTCTTTGTAAAATAGAAGTAGTCCAACACATCAATGTCTTCAGAATGATACCTTTTATCATAGGTTTGATAAAATCCAATGGGAAGTGAGTACAATATTACAAAAGAGATCTAATAGAATATTAACTGCATAGGTAGTGGTATAATTTGATTTTATTCCTGGCTACCCCACCAACTAGTAAACAACTTCAGTTAGACACAATTTCTGCATCTATGTTTCTTCCTTTGTATAATAGGAAAAATAACACCTACCTAAGAGAATTTTCATATAACCAAATTAAGTAATTGCTGTGAAAGTTCTTCAACATGTTTAAAGCAGTAATTTTTTAAAGGAATCACTATCACTCACTGCTATTATCAACCATTAGTGTGGTTATCAGTATGCAGCAGGTGGTCAATTGTACAACAAGCACTAGACTACACTGTACTCTTTTGTTAATATAATTTCAGAATGCTATTAAAAATTCTGTGCTCAGATGTATGAAACTACATTATTTGGATAAGACCAAACATCCTACCTTGAAGCTTCATGATTCCTGAAACTGAATGGCCATTTCTCACTTTGTGCCATGGTTCCTGAGGCCACCGATTTGGTTCTGAGGTGAACACTGGCCACAGAATACCAACTCGACCCCCTCTGGGGTTGGAAGGAGCTCGGTCCATTAATGTCCAGTTGGCAGAGGCAGGCTTAACCCTGTCCTGAATGCAGTCAAAAGAGGAGCTAGTGGCCACAATGACTGAGTTCCTAAGCACAATCTGCACATTTTCGATGGAAGGCTGTGAACCAGAAGACACATATACTATTGCCAAAAGACCGATAGCGTTGTCCACCAGAGTGACGTTCTCTATCTCCACGCTGTTCTCCACATGGAGCATGGCACCGTAGTCAAAGTTCTTGAAAGCCAAAAAGCCAGAGATTCTAGTACAGTTGCCAAGTCCACTTTCCTTATAGAGATGAAGACCGTGAAGGCTTGAGTGGGCCACATTGTCAGACCAAAGAGCTTCAAGAGGGGAACACCTCTGGCCTCGGATGTGAAAGCCAAGTCTCTCCGATCCTGCCACAACATTACCATGGAGGGTGATGTCCTTAGCCTGGTTCACTTTGATGCCTGCCACCCAAGCACTGGACCACGCTGACTGTGTCATCAGAACCACAAGGTTATTAGAGAGAGAACAGGCATGACCCTCCAAATCAATGCCATGACCAACAGTGCTAAACACTATGTTGTCATTTAAAATGATCCCGTGACTGGCAACTGCACGAATGCCCCCACCGCAGCTTTGGTGCAGAGCAGAAGATATTATCCAGGATCCTGCCGTCACATTCGTGAATTCAATGGATGAAAACAATGGTGAGCCAAAGTTCTGAATTTCTACATTTAAAAGTTGAAGGACACCTGTAAACAAAATGCATATCATCAGGTACTTTTTCTTCCCCATGAAAGGCAGAAAGATGGTCCATTTATTGACACCAGAATATGCAGATTTTTCATTGAAATGTAATCATTTCTTCTCAGCACCAGCACAGTATTTCATGCCAGTGATTCTCACTAACAATATATGAATCCATTGAAGGTGACATTAATGCCTAAAAAGGTTTCGTGTGCAGTCTGAAGAGTCTGGTGATAGGATAGAGAACAAGGAAAGGAAGGATAGAGAAAGGAGATGGGCACACGTAGCTTAAAGACTCCAGGCATCTGCCTGCAGGGCTGGGTCAGGAACTGGGTAAGAATGAGGGGCATATGGATTGCTGGGACTCACCTCAGAATCCTGTCTCCCTCTCTGTGTCTCAGTGACCCCCATGTGAAAAGGTCATAGCCATCCCCACAAAGATATTGTATGAAAAAAACATAATGGCTAACTCTACAAACACTGTAAACATTTCCTAAGAGTGTCACATAAGTGAAAATTTTTGAACATATATTTCTGTTCAATATATGCCCCAAAACATGATATTCAATAATGTCTCTTGATTAAGACATGAAGGAGGAAATAACATATTTTTAAATCATTTTCAAATTCTATAAAATTCTGTATGTTTATTTTAGCCACACTATATTATTTTTTAATTTTCATAATAGTGTTTTTAATGTCATATGTGCATAATTATATTTCATAGATTTAATTTACACAAGACTGAAAATTAATTCATAGTACACACTTAAAATGTCTTACTCATTTCAACAGAGAATTAAGCAGTGATTTTGTTCACAACTATTTTCCCATTGAAAAATCACAATTCTGAGTGCAAGTTGCTGGATATGTCTTATCAGAAGGAAGAGACTGACAGAGCTCTCCAGTTTAAAAGAAGGAATTGTAAGTTCTGGTCTGCTTTTCTTCCCTATAACCATTGAACACCCATGGCTGGCACCCTTGACCGACACCTGCAGATCCCCCCCAATTCCAGATGCTGGAGTTTGTTACAGAAAAATTTTAAGGTTCTTTAAAAAAAACATGTATTTAACACAGTTAATCCTTATAACAACCCTGTGAAGTTTGCATCATTATTCTTGCTTTACAGTTGAGAGTGAGACCCAGAAAGATTTAGTAATTTATCTTAATTTACATAGTTAATCACAAGTCAGGATTCAAACCTGAAAAGTTTGGCTCCAGAATCTATGCATTTAGCCTGTGAATACCTTTGTTTTACTGATAATGAGACTGAGGCTCATGGGGGGCTAAGAAACGTGTTCACAATTACACAGCTAGCAAATGGTAGAGCCAAATTTTGATCCCAATCACCTGGATTTCCCAGCCACTTTTCCACCAGGTCAGCTGTGAGTTCAATCCTAAAGAGGCCAAACAGACTTTAGACAGCTCCCCCTCACTCAGAGCCAAGGACAAAAAGGAAACAATTGATGGTTTACAAACAGACTCACCCACCAAATTTGTGACAAGCAAAAATGTCTCCAGATAGGGACAAATGTCCTTGGGTGTGGGGAGGAGCAAACTCACTTGTGTTGACAGCTAATGGAGTGAGAGCTTATGGAGAAAAAGCTTATTCTATGGACCAGAAATCCTGAACTCTGATGTAAGGTATAAATGCTGTTCTTTATCGTACTGGTGAAACAGATGTGCCAGCGAAAAGTGTTCCATGCTCGATATCTTTGGAAAGTGGTTAGATCCTCTATTCCAGGCTTTCGCAGAGCCTGTATTGTATTCGTGTACACAGTGACTTTCTAAGATAGAGCTACAGTGATAGCCTCTCCCAAATTTATTTGACTATGGAACAACGTTGGAATAATATTTAAGGAATACAAGTTGAAGAAATAAGGTGCTAATCAAATAATTTTGCAGCATTCCAAGAGCTAAAATTTGAAAGAAATGAGAGAGAATGAACTGATCCTTAAAGGAGTCTGGAATACGGAAATCATTTTTTTTTTTAATTTACGCTATTGCTTTATAGCATGAGCTGAGGCCTGCCATCAGATATAGCATGCTACTGGGAAAGAATTATAGAAATTCAGGAAAGAGATAAAACTCAAGTGGTCATTAAATCATCCATAATTTCAAAGCAGAGGAAATTTCACATCTGCTGAAGATGTTTTCTTTGAGGTAAAAATGTGCGTATGTGCCGATAGCTAGTATATTATTTTAGCATCACACTGATAATTAAGCACAGATTAAAACTGAAAATGCATAGCTACTCAGAGCACAGAGGAGCCATTAAATTTGTACATTTTGTTTTATAAAGGAAAATTCTCACAGTTGGAATTTCTGAGTGTCCCAGAAGAATAGGCTCCAATTGGTAATGTCACTTAAAATTTCGTTTACCTGAAAATTCTTCTCTGCTGGACTTCCTGAAGGACCCCACAAGGAGTCTCCCCCTGCATGATGTATCAGACTGCATTTGTATATTTCGGGTCAAAAGTCCAACCTCAGCAGCCAAACGAACGTGTGGGCCATCCTCCAGGACGTGTACGCTTCCTGGGGCAAAAGGAGTTGGGGAAGAAACACCTTTAAAAACCAACTTCAGGAATCACCAGTCTGGGGCCTAGGGAATCTGCCAAATGAAAACACTCCTTTCCCCTCGGAAGTCCTACCAGCATCAAGGTCCGCTTTTCCTCGGGCATCTCCACAAATGTCAGCTGAGAAATGAAAAGCCTGGTTACTTGTGTCCCTTTGGGATCAGAGTGAAAGTGGTTGAGCAAGAATTCATTTCTCCTCAATAACTGTGGCTACTAGGACAGGTTACTGTGCAGGGCGGACCTGTCCAATTAGTGGGGTCCCCATCCTCCTTCCTTAAGTGCATCAGTGTGAGACTCAGTGTTTGGTTGGACATTGTCTGTGGACTTCTTTCATGAGAGTGAGGAATCCCAGAGCAACTGAGGCAGTGACAGAACTAAAGCAGTGTCCTCCCGCTGTGGGTCCAAGGGCAGCAGCAGTGTCCTCCCACTGTGGGTCTCAAGCTCACTGCTGCCTTAGGAGCCTCCTCAGCAGTGGGAGCCAAACAGCCAAGGGCTTGTTTCTGTCACTGCCCTCCACATGGAGCACTTTACTGACCAGGATCGGTGAAGATTTCTCTCTTCTTTGGCCACTTTTTAAAAACAGAAATCATCCTTGGAACTATGATTTAAATGTAGCTTTATATGTAGTCCTGGTGAAAACATGTATTTCCCTCTCACAAATCACAGACAAAAAGATATTCCCTAACCCCTCTATTTCCATGTTTTATTACTTATTCGCTGTATCTTCTGTGTTAGATAAGTTATTCCACAGAAGCAGGAAATGTATGGTTATTATTTATGTGCAATGTATATTTAACTGTGTATAGTGTATAAAAATATTCAGCACTTTTTTTTGAGAAAAGACATTTGGATATTTTTTTGGTAGCAGTAGTAGTCAATGCATAACATGAATTTTATGTTAGGAGGGATACATTCCTAAGTATGGAAAATAAGTCATTATTTACAATAACTAGCACCTTCTAAGTAACTGTATAATTCAGAGTGCCAGGAAATGAACTGGAAACTCAGCTCCCATGAGATTTATTCTGGCCTAGACATGAAAATGTCAGGTGACCTTGAACAAAAGCCGTAACCCTTCTGCTTGCTTCTAGACTTGCCATTATGAATAAAAGTTTAAAAAATTCCCTCATATCAAAGTATTTTTAATTTGGCAATAAAATGAATGAATGGATAGAGATAAGCCTTCTAGGATGAGTCTAGGCAGCAGTAAAGCACTGTCCCTCTCCTCTGGATGGTGATCGGACCCAAGGCCCCAGACAGAACACGTTCTTCCTGGCTCCGTTCACCTCCCCATTAACCAGCAAAGCAAACCTTACCAATGTGCCGGTGCTTGAGCCGCTCCTGGATCCGCACATGGTGGCCCTTAACTTCTTTCACAGTGAGGACCTCTGCTTCGTGAGGCTCATAGGAAGAGGAGCCAAGCACAATTTGGTCATGGGGTCGCCAATCCACGGCGTCCTCTACTATAATTCTGCAACAGCATAAAGATGTATCAAGTATCTGGCACTGCAACACAGATCACCTACCTAACTCCAGATCGCAAAGGAAATGCACTACAGCCAACAATTCCAGGGAGAAGAAATTCCAAGTCAAGACAGAAACAAATGGCTTTTGCAAAAAGTTTAAAGCTAATGGAGCTGATCATCTGGCTTACATGTGTACATGTTAAAAATATGACGTCTATATATTATTCCCTAAAATGAAAATCTTCCTCCTCAATTGGCAAAAGTTAAATAATAAATGTATTTCAGAAGGAATTATTTCTTAAATTTTCTAAAGTCTGGTAATACAATTTTGAGACAGTTTATTATCATTCATTAAGGCTCATATTTTTATGGTCAGACAGATACAGTATGAATCCTAGAGGTGCCACTTACTAGCTGTGTGATTTTTAGAAGTCACTTAAACTTTTCTGAGTGTCCTATCTTCATCTGAAAAGTGGCAATATTTAAATCTTCCTCCCAACATCCCAATGTTACTGTAGGGATAAAAGTATACATGCCTCCACTGTGCTATGTTCCAAATATTGTGTTTGCACACGATATGAAACTATAAGGGTTTTGTTTATTTTTGTTTGTTTGTTTTACTTCACATTTAATAAAATTTCTGTTCAGTCTTTCACTGCCACTTAGGTTTTTCTAGTGAATATATGTCTGTTTTATTCTCAATTCACTATCATTACTAACTTCAATGGCATATGTTTATTTTAATTACCTGCCTCTTTTGTCAATGTCTACATTTTAGCAAGTTTTGACAATGGATTCTCCTCTACCAGTAAAATGTTCATCCAGGAAACAGGTCTATGTGACAGCCATTCAATCATGCAACATATATTGATTGAGCAACTGGCTTGCACCAGAAACTACAGTAGGTGCTAGAAACATAATGGTAAATAAAACATGGCATTGTATTAAAACTTAGATTTTTCACTAGTAAACATCCTTAAAAAGGCTACTGTGTAAGTGGGAAAGTCACAGATGTCTAACATATAGTATCAACACCAAAAGCAGAAACAAGTTAAAAGAGGTCATCTGTGGGCCAAAGGTGGTAATTAATTCAAATCTGTGTCCTTGAGGTTAGAAAAAAAGAAAAGAGAGTCAGAGAGACAAAAGAAAACTTGTCAATTGATGTAATTTTAATGAAAGAATTTAGTGTTACCTCTGTTCCTATTTTGCTATGACATCCTAGAAAACTCAGTTACAGAATACTAGAATAACTACTAACTTTTAAAGGCAAGGAAACTAATATCCAGAGAGATTAAATAACAAAACTCAAGAATAGATCAATGAATGGAGTTAGAGGTTGAATCAAAGCAAAAGGAAGACTCCTGATCAAGTGAAAATACTTTCATTAAATAACATCAGCCCACCTGTCTGACTCTCAGTTCTTCACCTGCTAACGAAAAAGCAATACTACCACATCCTGTACTGATATCATGATAATCCCTGAAATTCTGAAACACCTATAAACCCATGCCATGTAAAAAGTACATTGTAGCAAAACAATGAATTACAAGGGATTCTGATCATTACAGATTGATTGAAAAGAGCAGGATATAAAACAATATACACCATTTATTTTTTTAAATATATTTTATTGCTTTTTTTACAGAGAGGAAGGGAGAGGGATGGAGAGTTAGAAACATCGATGAGAGAGAAACATCGATCAGCTGCCTCCTGCACACCTCCTACTGGGGATGTGCCCGCAACCAAGGTACATGCCCTTTATCGGAATCGAACCTGGGACCTTGCAGTCTGCAGGCCGACTCTCTATCCACTGAGCCAAACCAGTTAGGGCTACACCATTTATTTTTAACAAAAATAACACACGCACAAAAAACAGAAGACAGGAAAGATGCTTATTGAAATGTTAGTCCACTTATGGATAATGTGTTTATTAGTAATTATCATTGAAATATAAATTTTCCAACTTACCAGGTAATGTATTATAGTAAAATATATTTTTTTTAAAAAAGAAAGCTATGGGTTTAAACTAACACCAAAATCAAATTAGCAGTGTAATTCAAATCAATCCTTTACTTCAGTAATATCAAGATAATATTTTTTTGTTGTTAATCTTCACCTGGAGATATTTTTCCATTGATTTTTAGAGAGAGTGGAAAGGAGGGGGAGAGACAGAGAGAGAGAAACATTGATGTGAAAGAGACACATCAATTGGTTACCTCCCACACCCGCCCCAACCAGAGCCAGGGATCGAACCTGAAACTGAGGTACATGTCCTTGACTGGAATTGAACTCGGGACCCTTCAGTCCATAGGCCAACACTCTATCCACTGAACCAAAAAGGCTAGGACAAGATAATATTTTTAATTCTGTTTATATTGCTGAAGAAAGTTTTTTAGACACTAGGTCAGTATAATGTTCCAAAAGGTCCTTGTGAATATTAGATTAAAATTCATTCTACCCCTGGGTAGCTCAATTGATTAAAGCATCGTTGTCAAGGTTGTAGGTCCCATCCCCAGTTAGGGCACATGTAAGAAACAACCAATGAATGCATGAACAACAAATTGATGTAGTACAAGTACTGATGTTTCTTTCTCTCTCCCTCCCTTCCGCTTTCCCTCTAAAAATCAATAAATAAGTTAAAAAATGCATTCCCAATGAGGCACAGGGGATTTTTAGGGCTGTGAAACTATTCTGTATGATTCTATAAGGATAGATTCCGTCATTATACATTTATCAAAACACATAGAATATATGACCTGAAAGAAAACTTTAATGTAATATAAAAAATAACAACACCTCGTCCCCTCTCTTACATAAGTCCTCTGCTCCCGCCAAAGGAATCTGCTTACTCTCACAAAAATTGTTATGTGTTTCTCAGCTTTCACACAAATTATCATCATCTGTACTCTGCCCTCCAGTCTATTCATTCTTAAAAACTGACTGAAATTCCTTTGCTTTCAAGAAGTCATCCCATGGGAGTCTCTTCTCCACTGAATGCCCAATCCCTGTTTCTGTTCCAACATAAATTTGACATAATAATAGATACTACTGCCTTGTAACTGATTTTGTACTCATATCTTCTGTGGCTATTCAACTTTAATATTAATATTTAATGAAATGCTACGTACACACCACAGTGCCTAATAATTTTCTATGCAAAGAGAGAAATAAATTATTTAAATTATTATTCTAAACTTTATATTATAAATATAAATATAATTGAACTTAAGCTGATCTTTTTCATTAAGTCTTCTAAAACCTTACAGGCTCTTTATCATTTATCTCTCTTCTATAGTCCCAAAGCCTTGGGATTCTATACTTCTTTTTAAAAAATATTTTCCCCCACCTAAGGATATTTTTTCCATTGATTTTTTTTTTTAGAGAGAGTAGAGGGGAAGGAGTATGCTGTGTGTGTGTGTGTGTGTGTGTGTGTGTGTGTGTGTGTGTGTGTGTGTTTGAAAGAGAGAGCAAGAGAGTCAGAGAAACATCGATGTGAGAGAGACATGTCAATTGGTTGCCTCCCAAATGCACACCAACAGAGGCTGGGGATCAAGCCTGCAACTGAGGTATGTGCCCCTGATGGGAATCAAACCCACAGCCCTTCAGTATGAGGACCTACACTCTAACCAGAGATAAATTTATATAATAATACTAGAGGCCCGGTGCACAGATTTATGCCCCAGTGGGGTCCCTCGGCCTGGCCTGCACCATCTCACAATTCGGGACCCCCTCAGGGAATGTTGGACTGCCGGTTTCAGCCCGATCCCCGCAGGCCAGACCAAGGGACCCCACCAGTGCACGAATCCGAGCAACAGGCCTCTAGTATACATAAAAGATCTTTGGTTAATCTCTTCCCGCCCTCCCCCCTCTCCCCTTCCCTCTGAGATTCATCAGTCTGTTCCATGTTTCCATGCCTGTGCGTTGAACATCTACCCCTTGGTGGTCAGTGCACATCATAGCTACCGGTCAAATGGTCGAACAGTTGGACACTTAGCATATTAGCCTTTTATATATATAGATTTCACAACAGAAAGTTTTCTAGTCAAATATCTGGCTAATCTTGCTTTGGTTGTTAGTGTAAGAAATGTTTGAGTTTACAAACATTTGACATGAAATTTTCCTCTGAATGTTTCACTCCTATGCATTTCATAAAATAAATAAATTGCAAACAAATAAATTTAGATCACTAATTCTGTTGGTGAAAGTTCATAAAGGGGTGCACATGAAATCTGCTCCCATAACAATAGATTAGAAAGGCTTACTAAACTGACTTTTAACAATAAGAAGATTGTAGATAAATTATTAAAGAAATCACTTGACTATTCTGTAGTGCAGTTAATATTGTACTAATATCAGCTTGCTGGATTTGATAGTGTTCTATGTCAGATATCATCAGGGAACACAGAGTAAAGGATATGTGAGAACTCTTTTATTTTTACAACTTACTGAGAGTCTTAAATTACTGCACAATTTTTAAAGGTTATAAAAAAGGCTATCCAGCTCTAGCCAGGTTTGCTCAGTGGATAGAGCATTGGCTGGGGACCCAAGGGTCCTGGGTTCAATTCCAGTCAAGGGCGCATAACTTGGTTGCAGGCTCCTCCCTGGCCCAGGCCCTGGTCAGGGCTCCTGCAGGAGGCAGGCAATCAATGTGTTTCTCTCACACTGATATTTCTCTCTGTCTTTCCCTCTCTCTTCCTCTCTCTCTAAAAATCAATGGGAAAATATCCTCAATGAGGATTTTTAAAAAAAGGATATCCACAAAAGGAATACATTATGATAATTACACATTATTTACATAAACTCATTAAAGTATTCCTCTGCAGGACTGATACCAAGAGATGCTGTTTTTAATATTTGTAATATAGAACACAAGCAATAGAATCATACAAACCAGGGTAAAAATCCAGCCTCAGGAACTTAGAGCCTATAAACTTAGGAAATTTTACTTAACTTCTCTAGCCTCAGTTTTAATGTCTGTAAAATGCAGATAATAATACTTAACTTACAGCATTGAGAGATTTAAATGAGATAATGTATGTAAAATGTTTGGTAGAGGCCTGACATATAGTCAGACTTCATGATAAGAACTCAATAAATGGTAGCTAGTTAATTACCATGGATAGTTTTAATTAATAAAATTGAGTTTCTTTCAAAATAGCCTGTAGCTCAGACTCCAAAGGAGGTTTTTAATACATCTTATAAGAAAAATCTATTCATATTGTTCCTGCCAAATTCCAACTTACTAACCTTATAATAACTGAAGCTTCTTATTGATCCCTATTTACCTACCTCACAATGCTTCTTGGGTGTGATATAGGAACTTCAAACTCCTCATGACCAAATCTGAACTCATAACCCCCCTCCCCAAATTTAGTCCTCTTCTAGTAAATGGCACCACCATTCAGTTACACAAACCAGAAGCCAAGAAAGCACCTCATACCCAATACATCTATAGATTTTGTCTCCTGTCTCTAAATCTTCCCACTTCTTTCCTTTGCCACTTCAGCTCCTGACTACAAGTTACACTTTCTCTTAATTGGACCTCCTAAGTGGTGTCCCTAGATCCATGTTTTACCCATCCTGTTGTCTGCATTTGCCTAGAATGATATTTTTAAAGATATAGAAACATGATAAGTGCTACATCCCACCCATACTATGCTCTTAGAAACCTCAAACAGCTGTACGATGCTTTAAGGAGGGTAAACACTAATATTGTTGATATCCCCCAGTGAATCTGGCCTTGATCCCTAACTACTCCTTGGAACCCTATTGTGCTAAGTCTGTGCTCTCCATATCAGCCACCTGGCATTCCTTCAAGTCCCTCCTGTTCATCTTCCCTCGCATCACAAATTTTCCTCTCCCACTTCTGCTTCTCAATCACCTGCCATTGACTCCTCCGCTATCAACTTCTAAAAAATTAGGCTAGCCAGGGGTGGGCAAACTTTTTGACTCGAGGGCCACAATGGGTTCTTAAACTGGACCGGAGGGCCGGAACAAAAGCATGGATGGAGTGTTTGTGTGAACTAATATAAATTCAAAGTAAAGGAGCGGAGGGGAGAGCAAGAGAACCCTCCGCTCGTTCGGCTCTGCGGGCCGGATAGAACAGCTGAACGGGCCAGATCCGGCCCGCAGGCCATAGTTTGCCCACGGCTGGTAGTCCCAGTCTTCCAATCTCAATACATGTTTCCACCATTCACTAGGTTGCTCTAGCTAAAAGCCTGAAGCACTCCCCTCACCTCAGCATTCACCTCATTGGCACTCCCAGCCAGCACCATCTCTTCCCTCAGTCTCCACTGCCTCCTCCATAAAATCCTAGCCACTATGATTTGTAGCCTCAACTGGTCTCCTGATCAATACCCCAACTTCCACTCCACAATCCATCACCAATATAGCAACCAGAGTCATTTTTGAAGTATAAATCAGATTCCATTAATTTCACTGCATCAAACACTTCAGTGATTTTCCCTTTGACCTCTCACAGCTAAATAAGGTTCCATGTGATTTGGCATCTGTCACGTCTTGCAACTCTCCCCTCTGCTCACTGCTCCAGCTATCATGACCTCCTGTCTGTCCACCAGCCCCAAAGGCCCCCACAGGAACAATGTTGGATGTCCCTCCTTCTTTGAGCACTCTTGCTGATTTCATTGAACAGATTAATGAATCGCTCTTACATTCAAATCTCAACTCAAATTTCTTTTCTCCAGAGAGACCTTCTCTGTCCATTCAATCTAAAAGGGACCATTCTGTAAAGAACATTCTTTTCTAACAACTTTGCTGTACATCTGAAACTAATACAGAATAACACTTAATGTAAACTATCATTGGGAAAATAAATAAATAAATAAATAAATAGATAGATAGATAGATAGATAGATAGATAGATAGAAGGAAACTCCTCAGATGCCCAACTATTTTTGGTGCTACCCTGTTTATTTCCTTACTTTTATAATCTGCAACTATGCTGTTTATATTTCTGTATTTGATTATTATCTATCTCTCTCCACTAAGATGTGAATTCCTAGAAGACAGTGATCTCTTCAAATTTGCCTCTATATCTCCAGTGCTTATAACCTGGGACATAGTAAGTACTAAGCAAATTATTTGTTGGATGATTGAATGATATTTGCTCTGGTTAGGGTCCTCTTTCTACACACATTTGCCCTCACTTTGCTTAATAAAAACCCACTCATCATTCAGGTCCCACCTCTAAAATCAATCTTCAGGGAAGCCTTCTCTAACTTCCATTACTGCTTCAAGTTCCCATATTTATAATTTTTTAGAATCCCACATCGCCCCCATTGATAGCACTTATTACATATGCAATTGTACATTTACTTTATATTTATTCAATTAATGTTGATGCCAGAGACCATGTTGATTTTTATCTCTAGGCCATAGCTCATTGTTTGACACAAGATAAGATTCGACAAAAATTCTGTTGAATAAATAAATAACAATGATAAAATAACTACAAAAGTAATAAGTACTCAATGAAGAAATTCTGTATATAGAGAAAAGCACACCACAGAAGTAGCGATCTATCATCTCACCAGCAGGGATCCATGTGTCCTTCCTGACAATTTCTATCCGCATATATGAATACATAAATATTTTATTTTATATAAAACTAAATCAATATATAATATTATTTCCTGCCTGAATGCCCACATCTCCTCCAATCTGTCAACTTAGAATTCACTCTTTCATCTTTGCCAATGCAAAATTGATAAATGGTATTTAATTTTGTTTTAATAAATATTTATTTTAATTTCAGTTTTGTTTTGCATTTTTATTTTCATTTATTATTATTATCTGTATTGTTGAGAGTATTACTGATGCTCCCCCATTTTTCCCCCCCTCCCTCTCTACCTGATTTCCACTCTGCCCCAGGCCTTCACACCTTATTGTCTGTGTCCATGGGCTTAAGAAAGAATATTTTTCCATATGCTTATTATGCAGATATATGTCTTCTTTTGTGGATCATGTATTAAAACATCTTAGCAATTATTCTTCTGATATGCTTATGTTGTTTCTTTATATTGCAAATAAAAATATCGGCTTTCATCTGTACTATGATATATTGTAAATATTTTCTAGTGTATCACTGAATTTACATTTTGTAATTGATGTAAAAATGCTGATTTTAATGTTGTCAAATCTATTATTTCTTGCTCTTGTGGTTGTTGCATTTCTTGTTATGATTAAACAGGTCTTTCCTAGTTTATTACATAATGTTTATTTAAATATTCTTCAAATAATTCTATGGTTTCACTTTTTTATATTTAACATTTTAATCTACCTATAATTTATTTTAAAGAAAAGCATACAATAAAAACCTGATTTTATATTTTTCCAAAGCATTGACCAATTATTCCAGCTCAAGTTTTCAACTAAACTGAAATGCTAATATTCAAAATCTGGGTAATAATATTTACCTGGGTCTAATGCTAGGCATCGTTTTCTATTCTGGTGCCACTAACAAAAAGTAATTATCTCATTAAAGGTATATCTATATATATAAAAGCCTAAGTGACCATTAAGACCGGAGGACTGGCCGATAGCTATGACGCACACTGACCACTAGGGGGCAGACGCTCAACGCAGAAGCTGCCCCCTGGTGATCAGTGCTCTCCCACAGCCAACCTGCTGAGGCCAGCCAACCTCCTGCAGTCCCTCCCCCCTGCAGGCCGTGGTCCCTCCCCCAAGTCAGCCAGCCCCAATCAGCCCCAACAGCCCCAATCGCCATCCAGGCTGAGGGACCCCACCTGTGCACAAATTTGTGCATCAGGCCTCTAGTATTTTTATAAATATATACCTGATTATGTTTGGTTATCTTCAAGTGTCCATTGTTCCAAAAGGTTTAGAATTAATGAATCAGATTCCAAGTGCATATATATGGCTTGTGATTAAAGTTGCATCAGATTTGACATCTTTAGAATATCGAGCCTTTCCATTTACATTATTTATCACCATATATTATATTCTCCTTTTATGTTCCTTACTAGTGTTTTATTGTTTTGCTTTTATAGCTCCTATAAATTCTAAGTTTATTTCTAGTATTTTAAATTGACATTTTAAATAGGATTTTGCATTATAATTTAAAAATTTATTGCTCACATATTAAAAAGCTATTGATTTGTGCACTTATTGAATTCAGCTGATAGTTTTTCAGGTGGTTCTCTACATTTCTAAAACCAAATGCACGTAATCCACACACACAATAAAATGGCAGTTTGGATTTCTTTCAACAGTTCCAATTACTGTCCTTTTTTTTATGCAACACATTGGCCAAAACTTGAATAAAAATATCTAATGATTTCTGTAATGCACTGATTTTTAATGTTACTTTTTCTATAAAACAGAAAATTTCTGTTTCAGAGAGATTTTTAAATATTTATTTTGTATTAGTATTTAAAGCCGCGATTCTCAACTAATGGCTCAACACCCTCGTAAAAAACCATTAATTCAAAGAAAGTTCTTTGCAATCCTAATTTACTGTTTATTCAAAGAATGCAAGCTGAATTTTATAAAACGCATTTCTGTTTTATACCAAAATTATTTGTATTCTTAAACTTTATACCTATTGTTTAGGTAAATTATATTAATTAATTATTTCAATTTGAGCCATCTCTCTTTACTTGAATGACTCACACTCAGTCATAATCTTATTTTCTTCTACTAAATTACTAGGTTTCATTTGTTGCTGTTTAGGATTTTTGCCTTTTACTTACACTTGGTTGTTGCCTCAGATTTTGTTAGGGTTTTTTGAGTTATCTTTACCAGGTGTTTAAAAAATTATTTTATGCTTGCCTCCTAAAATTAATTGGAAAGCTTCACATATTTTCCTGTGCTGTGGAATAGATTACACAACATAAAAAGTAGTAGATGAATTATTGAAAAAAAAAAATCATTCATTTATTTGAACCAAATCTATTTTTGGAACCAAATCTATTCTTGGATAACTTTATATCTTTATTATTGGTTCTTCTGCTTTTATTCTCCTTTAGGCAATTAATTTATATTTCTATATATAACTTTTTAAATTTCAAAATGATAGCATATAGATAGCACATTTTATATTACAATTGTAATCTCTTTGGTATGTTATATTTGAATTCTCATTTCTGATTTTACATAATTTTATATGATTGAAGTTATTAGAGATTAAAACAGTATCTCTAAAAATAAAAAAAAATCTAAGTCTACTAATTTCCTACTAATTCACCAATTTCTGACTTTATCTTGCATCAAATGATTTTATTAGATTTATTAGTCATTTTGTTTGTGGTTTCCCATGACAGCTTAGTTTGTTTATTTTTGTATTTTCTTATTCAACAATACAAGCATTTAATGTAATTGCATGTCTGGCCATGTCTCATGCAACACTCCCAATATTGCTTCTTCAGAAGTATCCTATTGATAAAGTTTTGATCTCCTCTTTGATACAAAAGTTATTTAGGAAAGGGTGTGTTTTTTTCCTATTTTCCAATCTTACAAGAAATTAAGATTTGTGATTAAGACAGTATTTTTACCTTTATGTTTATTTTATTGTAACCATATTCTATATCATTTCAGTTTATTATAATTTATTAAAGCTTTAATTATATCTATAATAATAAAAGCATAATATGCTAATTAGACCAGACAGCTGAACGACCTTTCGGACATTATTCCAGATGTCCTTCTGGACGAAACCGCAGCGGCAGGGGCTGAGGCAGAGGCAGTTAGAGGCGATCAAGCAGGCAGGTGAGCAGTTAGGAGCATCAGGCAGGCAGGCAGAGGTGTTAGGGGTGATCAGGAAGGCAGGCAGGCGAGTGGTTAGGAGCCAGCTGTCCCGGATTGTAAGAGGGATGTCTGACTGCCGGTTTAGGCCCGCAGGATCAGACCTAAACCCTGCAGGCCTAAACCAGCAGTCGGACATCCCCTGAGGGGTTCTGGATTGTGAGAGGGTGCAGGCCGGGCTAAGGGGAGCCCCTCACCCCCGTGCACGAATTTCGTGCACTGGGCATCTAGTATATATATATATATTGGGTAAGGATATATATGTACATATACATACAAATCAAATTGCCTTTATTATATTATTCATATTTCTTCATATTTTGTATATTGTTTTTAACCTATGTTAAAGATTAAACATTTAAAAAGGTAAGTAAGTGCATTTCATAACTTTTGTTTCTGTCAATTTCTATTTATATTACTTAGAGACTTACTCTATACAGTTCTATATTGTTACCTTGTGTAAAACTTTTCTGATATTGGGGTCTCACTGGAGACTGAAATTTTTATTAATATAAAATATACTTATTCGACCAATTGTATATATTTAATTTGATTTTTTCTTTTGAATAATTTTGAGGTTTTTGCTTTCATTTTTTAATTATTCATTTTATTCAATATTTAATTGAAATACATCTCTGCATATACATTATAGATGTGTGTATATGTGTATATATAACTAGTATCATACACACACACACAACCTACAAATATATATATATATACATATATACATTTATATAAAACCCTGACTAATACATTAACTTTTCAAAATTATAGAAACAATTAGAATTTTCCTTTCTTTAACAACCATATTTGTAGTATTAAATTTACTTCAATGCTTACCTTCAATCTATAAACTATATATACCTTTATATATTTTTTTAATTTTATTCTTATTCTTGAATTTTATCTTCAGTTTAATCTCTTTATTGATCTCTTTTGTCCATTTATTTCAGGTCTTAAAGCAAACAGTATCTTTTTTTTAGAAGCATAAAGTCCAATACTTTGGTCATAATCTTTTTTTTCCTAAACATATATTGGTTTTGCACCACTATCTTCCTACCTTTAATGATGTAAAAAATTCTATGATTGACAAATTTCATGTCTTCTTCAGTTTTTCTTTTACTTTTTCACTCTTTTTTCTTATACTGTGAAAATATGTAGCAATCATTGTTCTTGATGTTGCTCTGTTCAAATTAAATGTAACTACTCCCAAGTTTGCTATGCACATTTCAGTTATAGTTTTCATTATTCTTTCTGTTGTAGTTATTCTGGGCTCTTATTAAAAAGAGCAATTACCTGCATATACTTTCTAATTTCTGTTTTCTATTTCTAATACCTTCTCTTTTATTATTTTTAGCTCCTGATATTTTAATCTGCATTCAGGTAAATTCCACCTGTTTGTTCTCAATATTACCTCTTTAGTTTGAGGCAGTAATAATTTCATCCTTTAATCCTCCAATATTATTAAATTCTATTACTGCCTTTTCAATTCTATAATATTCTTCATATGCTTCATCTCACTCTTAATTTATTTTCATCTATCTCTTAATCACCTACCATTTCAATTCAAACTATTATGGTCCCACCTTATACATCATCTATTAACTCATAGAATTGATACTTTTAAAGATTTGTTGATAGCTGTAAACATGTATTAACTAAAATTCACTCCTTAAATAAACTATGTTCTCCCCTGCCTTTTACTTGTTTTACTTTTTCTCTATTACTTTTCAGAAATTTCCATAATCCCTTCTGTTCCCTTATTTTTTTTCATTTATTTATCCTTGAATTATAATTATTAATCTAAAATTTAATTTTTAAAAAAATATATTTTATTGAGTTTTTACAGACAGGAAGGAAGAGGGATAGAGAGTTAGAAACATTGATGAGAGAGAAACATCGATCAGCTGCCTCCTGCACACCTCCTACTGGGGATGTGCCCGCAACCAAGGTACATGCCCTTGACTGGAATTGAACCTGGGATCTTTCAGTCCGCAGGCCGACGCTCTATCCACTGAGCCAAACCAGTTAGGGCTAAAATTTAATTTTATTTCATAACAAAACATCAAGCAGAAGCAAACTAAACCAAGAAATACAATGTACTAGTAACTTACTCTCATTCCTTACCTCTCATTGCCTGAGGCAATGTCAGCCCCAAGCCATGTCCAGGATTTCTTAGGATAAGCACTGTGAAGCCCAAGTTTCCCATAAACTCCTGAAAATAAAATAAGCAACATTCAATTAGAAAAATTCTTCAGATGAATTAAGGAGACATGAGTAAAACTCATTATAGAGGTTATTAGGCAAAATATGTGATATAGAAACTACATATAAAGATGTATACCTATCAGAAAAGAATATTTTAGTGCTCTGTTTTTAGCAGGTCAAATATATCTCACATGGACATAAAACTCTCTTGAAAGTTATAGAAAAATGCATGTACATCATATCTAGTAATCCAACAGTTGGGAAATAGAGCACACTAATAGCTAACTAACTAGATTTCCACCATTAAGTGACTCCACACCATTTGCAATTTGGTTGGAAGTTAACTGGTTTTGATATTTTATGTTATACACTAGATTTTCCAAAAGGCAAGAGTAATTTATTATTTCCTAAGGAAAGAGATTTGGTGCTATTAGCTTCCTTTTCAGTGGTTAGACCTCTATTTCTTTACTAATGATATCAAAGAATAGACCTCTAGCTCCATTGTTTCAAAATATAATTTAAGACTCATAAATTAAAGTCTTGCCAAGGTCTTGCTTGATGCAGTCCAGTTTTATCCCTTCAGGTCTTTTCTCTTATATGTTTTACTACATTTTAAAGTTACATGAAGCTCAATTCCTCATATCCTAGTGGTCTAAAAATGTTTTGGGCATGAACCCAAGCAGTAACAAAATTATGGTTATGCATTCATACCGCATGTATACTTATTTAATTAAATATACATATATATGAGTATATTCATATATATTTGAATAGGAGTTCTAATATTTTCTTCAAATATTTTCCAAAGAATTGTCTGCATACCCCTGTATTGGTGTACCCAATTTTGTTGCAAATCATGAATCTTGAACTCTAAAAATCTTATAAATTTTAGCAGAAAATATGAATAAAAGAAACAAACAACAGTGAGGTACAAATAACATGCCTTAAGTTTTCATCTTATGTGAAACAAAAGAGTTTCAAATAATGGAAACTTAACCAACTATTTATATCAATATCCTTAATTTTTTCCATATTCTAATTCAAAGAAAAGCCAGAAGATAATAAAACTAAAATTAGAATTAATGGAAATGTAAAAAGCACTCTGAATTGCAGGATATGTCCTGGAATCAATATTTCATAATAATATTCATATGTATGTAAAAGTTTTAGAAGATACCATCATCATTATTATCATCATTTTAAAATTTTATCTTTTTCACTATTGGTTAAATATGGTAGTCAGAAGAAGAAATATGAAGTAATTTAGAGAAATGTCCAACAACAAAAGATTTTAACAACAACAAAAAAAAAACCAACAGTTTATTTCCTTAAATTTGAATTATTCAAAAAATTTAATGACCAGAAAAGTAGATTTCTTGATTATTCACAATCATCAAAGGTTTACACATTATGGAACTAAGTTACCAAACTTCAAACGATCCTAATATGTTTGTTTCCATTTTACTGAGTCACTGATATTTTATGCAATTAGTAATGTACAGAGTAAGTGAGAAAATACTAGAAATCTGATAAACAGTCTCTTATAGCTCCACCTTAAAACTGAGTTATTGTGTGGCTCTTACATCATGTTATACAAGACCAGTCACAGTTTCTATGATCTCCTGTAGAGCAATTTTAAAATAAGATTTGGTGTTGTGGCAGTATCAAATGGAGAAACTGCCAGTAGTAAATCTTTCTTAGTAATTTATAGATATCTCAGTTTTAAAAAATATATCTTCAGTCACCCTATATTTGACCCCCTCTACTCTTTACTACCTCCCACTCCCATTCCTTCTGGTAATTACCATACTGTTGTATGTGTATATGAGCTTTTGTTTTTCTTATTTGTTCATTTGTTGCTTTCAGTTTTCTATCCCTCATATGAGTGAAATCATATGGTTCTTAACTTGAAATATACAGATCATATGTCATAGAAATGCACACTTGAAACTATGTAATCTTTTTAATCAATGTCATCCAATATATTTAATAAAAATAATTTTAAAATTAAAAATGTAATAAAATATATCAATAATTACATAGTATTTACAATTAATACTATAGACTCTTAGTCTAGATTTTGGTGTCTGGTCATCTGGATATGATTCTAAATTCTGACATTGTCCAGCTATATGGCCTTTTTCATATTGTTCATCATTTGTAAAATGGGCAATTCTTACAGGAGAGCTGGTAAATAAAATAAATATAAATTATCTAAAACAGTGACTGGAATTTAGTAGATATTCCAATATATGAATGGTGCTTTATCACACAAACACACACATATTTCATTTTTAATAAAAGCTTATTTTACTCTTACCAATTGTTCCTGGATCAATATGAATTCCATTGAAACGGTCACAAAAGACTCCCTCTGAGGCTCTAAGGAGAATCAGAAGCTTTTGTTCTTTTTGTAAGGGATTTTCCAAAGTACCTATTTACAAAGAAAAATATATCTTTTAAATGAATTTGAAATTAAAAGAGAGAGAGAGGGCCAAAACCGGTTTGGCTCGGTGGATAGAGCGTCAGCCTGCGGACTAAAAGGTCCCAGGTTCGATTCCGGTCAAGGGCATGTAACTTGGTTGCGGGCACATCCCCAGTGGGAGGTGTGCAGGAGGCAGCTGGTCGATGTTTCTCTCTCATCGATGTTTCTGACTATCTATCACTCTTCCTTCCTCTCTGTAAAAAATCAATAAAATATATTTTAAAAAAAAAAGAGAGAGAGAGAGAGAGAGAGGAAGTTGTGATGTAATTTTGGAAATGCAAAGTAGATGCTATCGAGTAGACTATATGGAGAAGAGCCAATGGTCACATAGTTGAAGTAAGAAAAGGGGGGAAATGAGATGCAGTAAACTCTGAAGTGGTATGGCTAACCATTCAGCAAAAATTCACTTTTTTTTTCCAATTAGGGCAGAGTATATCTTCCTGACCTACTAGTATTTAGACTGGTCATGTGATTTGTTTTGGCCAATAAAATTTGTGTAGAGGTGATAGCAATCCCAGCTCTGAGTTGATGCTTTAAGTTGCTTGGCAAGTTTTGACCATGAAAGGAGTATTCTTTAAATAGTCTCTAGTACCTGACTGAAAAAAAACAAACCTAACAGATCTGAAGAGAACACACAAGCTGGAAGCAATTCCAACTAAGTCTAACATTGATATTTGTTGTGGTGTGTCACTTAGGTTCATGGGTTATTTCTTACACACTGTCACTACAGCAAAATCTGGTTGATGCATGGCTATGACTGGCTACCCAAAAAGCTTTACAGCATTTTAGCATTTAATCTTCACAACAAACCTGAAAAGTATGATTCTTATCTCAATTTTAAATATTCATATAGAATAAGGCTTAGAGGTTAAGGGACTTGACCAAATTTATCCAACTAGTAAGTAACAGAGTCTAAATTTGAACAATAATCTGTTTATGCTAAGTGTCTTATTAAAAAGCAATAAGCTATTTATTTTCTAAGCCTAAATTCTCTTAGCAGCATAATGACACAATCCATTCAGGCTATAATAGACATCAGTTGGGAATAGCTTCTGACATTATACCCTTGGTGTAAACAGTAGAGTTCATCAGTTTTATAATATGAGAATTCTTTGGGGGATTTGCTCAAATAGTGGTACTTAGTATGGACCTAACAAATGTTATTTTCTTCTTGAGAGTACAGAAAATGACACACAAAAAAATCAGTTTTTTCAAGAAGCACCTGATGAAAAGATAGTCTCCAAACTACACACTGGATCAAACGGGTTTATAAAAGACATCTGCTTTGAAATAAGACTTTCCAGTTAGAAATTCTTGAAAATATAACCAAAAGTAAGGTTGCCAAGAACAGTATGAAGTAAATGGTAAGCTTAAAATTGCCCGGTTGTCATTGTGGCTAAGTGGCCTTTCAGGTGGCATAAAGTCATCTTCCCCAGCTGGCACTTCACATATACCTGGTTAACCAAAAGGCTCAATGTGAGTTTGCAGCTTGCTACATACCTATCTTTATAGCCCAGCAGTACAGACATTAGTCTACCAGGGACTGCTGAAGGTAAGACTCAGAAAGGGAAGTAAATCTGCTTAGAGTTGCACAGTAGATCCAGGGGCAAGCAAGGATTAAACTCCACAGCCTGTGTTCCCAATGAGATGCCAAGGCAGCTGCTGTCTATGCAGGTAATGCCAACCCTCAGCTGAGTGACCACCGTACCCTTTTAGCCAACACCAAGCTGTTCCAGAGCAGACAGAAAGCCAGCAGGGGAAGAGGAGAACGTTAAGAAAATGCGTGTGGTGTAGCTCTTATCTTGCGGTTATAAGTCTGTCCAGTGAGCCGTTTTCCAACTGTGATTTCATTTATTTCACGGAGGGTAGTTGAGATTCTTAGGGGAAAAATGGCTTAGCACTAAACAGATACCAGAGAGAAAAAAGTAGGGCAGTTTTTGCCCTAGAGAAATGTATGCAGCGTCCCACAAAAGGAGTTCAGCGTTCCTCTAAAATCAGAGATTGAATCAATTATGCAACTCAAAACGGCAGCATATGTGCAGCTTCCACAGAAAGTCTGGGCAAAATTAGTCAGCCACCCTCACCCCCACCCCAAGATCATGGGGTATCTCAAATCACCACAGTTTGGATTTGTTTTGTGATGTGGAGGAGGGGAAAGGTGCAGGATAGGGACGGAGCAGAAAGAAGGCAAGAGTGGCCTAATAGAAGGGAGATTATATATATAATTTTACAATATATATATATAATTTTACAATATATATATATATATATATATATATATATATATATATATATATATATATAATTTTACAATTAAAATGAAGTGCATCTTAAATTTGTAAAAGCTGGTGAATGGAAAGCCCTGAGGGCTGGCTCCTCATTTTATTCTCAAATATATCAATCAAAGAAAGGTGAGCGCTCTCTCCAGGTGGGCTTTGCTCCAGGTGAGCCACCTCTCACAGAAGGCTCTCAGGATAATACTGTTCCTCTCTGCTTTTTCTTTCTGAAGCTGCCTGGCACTGCTGGAAACTGTAGCAAAAGGCATTTTCAACCTGGACGAATATTAGGTATACTCACAATGGAGGGAAAATCATTGCCATTGTGCTGCAAAGAGGTGCCAGGTGTTTACGCATACATGATTTTATTTAACTCTGACAACCCTGTGATGGATATTGTTGAGGTTTTCATGAGGAAATTGAGGCAAAGAGAGGTTAAGTAACTTAACAGAAATTACACAGCAAATAAGTGGTGAAGCTGGGCTTAGATTTAGTAAGTACCGTGTTGGTCATGTGCAAATAGATGAATAGGAATGAAGTAAAGGGAAGTTACCATTACTTAGTATGATGGTGGGCAATGGAGGGGAACAGAATATGTTCCAGATGCTAAAATCACCTGGGGAGGTGGAAGAAAATACGTTCTGGTATACGACAGATAACCATTATAATGATTTGAGGAATATGCTTCAAATGGATTCCATGAGCTTCAAGGGTAAGAAAAAGGGAAAAGGAGCTTATTTTATTAACTAAACCTTTTTATAAAATCAGAAATAAACATAGTTTGCATGTAAGCCCACTCTCTCAACATGACTCCCCACACCTTGTAACTAAGCCAATCCACACCCAGTCACTCATGATCCCCTCCGCTCTCTCCTCTGCACATGAGCTACCCCAGGCTTTAAGATCCCTCACCTTTGTCCTATCTAAATCAGAATCATCCCTCAAAACTTAGCTTTGCTGTAATTTTTTTCTAAAAACCTTTATGATATTGACTTACATGCCCCTTATGTGGATAAACAAGCTCGTGCCCCTTGCTGCAGTAATTTCCCTTCAAGGAATTTGTCCTAAAGAATGGTATGGAAGGTAGACAGATGAATACTGCCTTACTGCAGTATTATTTATATATATAAAAGCCTAAGCAATTGAACGACCGGAAAACTGGTGGTTATGACACACACTGACCACCAGGGGACAGACTCTCAATGTATAGGATTGGGCTCTCTCCTGTCTGGATCGGGCCTGTGGGGTTTGGGCTGAAACCGGCTATCCAACATCCCCCGAGGGGTCCTGGATTGCGAGAGGGCATAGGCCAGACCGAGGACCACACCAGTACATGAATCCGTGCACCGGGCCTCTAGTCTATTTATAATCACAAACATTTGAAAACGCTTTGAAATAATAAACAATTGGAAACAAGTTTGTTTATTTAGAGCCCTCTTTTTCCCCCATTTCCTGGACATGCTCAATAGATGAGTCACATAAATCCCTAAGCAAGCCCAAACCCACTTCAGATGCCACTCCCTCTGGGACCCTTCCTTGTTAACTAAGTGTGGGTTAAGTGGTCCTCTATGGGCTATCATAGCATAGTGTGTTTTACCCCAATACTTCCACACTGTATCGTGAGTGCCTTTGACCAGACTGCCTCCTTCCTTTCACAGTGAGCTAATCCAGAGCGGTGACTGTGTATTAGCAGCAGAGTTCATTTATTTTATCCCAGAAATGGTGAATTAGGTCATTTTAACCAATTCTCTTGCAGAAAGCAATCAGAAATAAAGAGGAATACTGTACAGTATAAAAGACTCATTTCACCAATCTATATATATATATAAAAGCCTAAGTGACCATTACAACTGAAGGACCGGAATGACTGAAACAACCAAGCGGCCAGTCACTATGATGCGCACTGACCACCAGGGGGCAGACGCTCAATGCAGGAGCTGCCCCCTGGTGGTCAGTGCACTCCACAGCCAACCAACTGTGACCCCTCCCCCTAGCCAGCCCCCCATCAGCCCTGATTGGGAGGGGGGGCCTTACCGGCCAACTTCCCACGGTCCCTCCCCCCGGCCAGCCAGCCTCCCCCCAATAGGCCTCAATCACCAGCCTGGCCAAGGGACCCCACCCAGCACGAATTTGTGCACCAGGCCTCTAGTGTTATAATAATGTTAAGCATGGCTATAACTAGCATCAGCATCATAGCTTCAAAA
The DNA here is from genome assembly GCF_963455305.1 of Plecotus auritus. Taxonomy (NCBI): domain Eukaryota; kingdom Metazoa; phylum Chordata; class Mammalia; order Chiroptera; family Vespertilionidae; genus Plecotus; species Plecotus auritus. The sequence goes on along the minus strand of NC_137775.1, from coordinate 83,285,969 downwards.
TAAATAAAGCAAAAAATGACAGAATTTCAATGAAGAAATAGATATATCCATAATAACAGTGGTAAATTAAATACAACTGTTTATAAAATAAATAAAAATAAAGTTTTGAATAGTACAACTAGCAAACTTGATATCATGCATAATATTCTTTTCAAGCATTCCACAGACTTTCACAAATATTGATTATATGATGACCTTAAAGCTTAATGATCATATTATGACCCTCTGACCCTATGATTCCAATCCTTTTACTGTATTTAAAATGACTAGAATCATACAGCATATGCTTGCTGACCATTGTTTAGTCAAAGTGCACAACTCCTGTTTAAAAAGGTTTATAAAATAAAGTATTTTAAAATAAAGATTTTTCAATTATTTAGAAATACCATTAAGAAAGTAAAAAGAACAATCAATAGAGTATACAAAGTTATTTGTAATGCATGTAACAAACAAAAAGTACATTCCAAAACATATAAAACTTCAATAAATCAATATAAAACAGATAATCCATCATAAAAGGATAAGAGGATAGCTACTTCACAAAGCAAGATATAAATAAACAGTAAAATTTTAAAACTACTCAATCACTTTAGAAATTAGAGAAATGCAAGTTAAACCAATAATGAGGCTCCACTATATACCTATTGAAATGGATTTGTAGTGTTTAATTCATCTGTGTATTTTGTATTTTTTAAACTTTTCTGTACATGTGTATCATAGTAACAAGTAACAAAATAATAAACATTTGTTAACTGATTATTATGTTCTAAGGACAGTCTTCAATAGGTATTTGCTGATCAAAAAAATGGAAAATGACCAAAATTATATTCATTTTTCTGCTTCTCCATGCCGTTACATTTGTTTATAGCTTTATTAATTAATATTAAAAAACTGCATATATTTAATCTATACTTACCAAATTTTAAGACACATCTCCCTAATAAACTTTTTTGCAGGTCCTGTTCACTAAATCCAAAACAACAGATTGTATCCTATATAATAAAAGCCTAATATGCAAATCGACGGAACAGCAGAATGATGGGCGGAACAACTGGTCACTATGATGCACACTGACCACCAGGGGGCAGACGCTCAATGCAGGAACTACCCCCAGCCCGCAGGACCCAGGCCAGCCAAGGTGGGTGTAAGTAGGGGAGCTCCCCGATCGCCCCACCAGTCACCCCACAGATTGGCCCTGATCACCGGCCAGGCCTAGGGACCCTACCTGTGCACACCATGCCTCTAGTTTCTAAATAATATGTATTTCTGTCCCAAGTTAACTTTGAAATTTAATAAATATCATGATTGCAGATGAATGATAGGTTAAGAAATTACCTCCCAAAGTTTAGTTTTACACATTTTCTCCTGTCCTCAAGAATAGGTTATATGGTGATGACTCTGGAAGTTGAGCTTGTAACTGGAACATAACTATTTTTCTCATGTGTTGCTATAGCTATTTTCCTCAGAGCAGTGATGCCAGAACATTCTTTCTTATCAGACCTAAACTAACAAATAGTGCTGAACCAATTAAAATGTGAAGCATATTTTATTTTGAATTAGCTTTTAATTCTCAATGTGTACCTGAGACCCACTGATTCCTAAAACATCCCTTCCCAATATAATCAATCTCATGTGTGGAGAAAAAAAAGGATGGAATGGCATTTAACCCAAATGGAATAAGAATCTGTTAAAATAATGTCTGGTTCAAGTTTTTATCATCAATGAGGCCTTTCAATTTATCAACAATTGATAGAATATGACGTAAAAGTTAATATAATTTATCAATTCACATGTTTGCAAAAATATATAAAAATTCTTAAAACTTCTTAAGTAAGGTTGAACAAATTCATTTCTGTAAACCTCAGTTTCTGCCACTATAAAATAGGCACAATAGTAGCATCCATTTTTTTGTGTGTGAGAGTTAAATAATTTAGTGCATGTCAATGATACATGGCACAGTGTCTGCATATAATACCTGTTTTTTTTAAATGCTGGGTCTTAGCCCTGGCTGGTGTGGTTCAGTTGGCTGGAATATCGCCATCCTATACACCAAAAGGTGGTAGGTTCAACCCCCAATACAGACTACTGTTTTTCCTCATATTGATGTTTCTCTCTCTCTCTATCTCTCTCTCTCTCAAATCAATTTAATTTTTTTAATGTTGGCTCTCAGTAGTGATAATATTAAAAAAAAACAGTAGTAGTGACAATGAATAAATAAAACATTCCAAAGTTTAATTTGGAAATGAAGAAAAAGAAGGACAATTCTTTTTAGCAAGTAATGTCCTATTCCTAATGTGCTAAAAACTAGACATTTCAAAAGTAAGTATTAGGTGATCACTTATTTGAATGTCCAATCCAAGGAACAGCAAGGAAGACAATTAAATTCTTTTCAAACTCAAGAGTTTGATAACCAGCAAAACAAATTATCCATTCACTCCCTTATTCACCTGTTGGCTTAAAATTATTTAGTTTTTTCATGCAAAAATAACTAAGTTTAACAATTATTTATGCATTATATAATTAACCATTTAGTAATTTGAAAATAATACATTTCTAAGAAATTTTATGTTATTGCAATAGAAGTTCAAGAGTCCAAAATATAGTTTGGGAAACACTAATTTAGAAAATACTAAATTATTAAAGTAAAGATGATTAATGTAAATATGTTTGGTAGTCTAACAAGACAGAAGTAGTTCTTGTATCAATGTTTCACTTTATATATATACTAGAGGCCCAGTACATGAAATTCGGGTACGGGGGAGGGTGTGTCCCTCAGCCCAGCCTGCACCCTCTCCAATTTGGGATCCCTTGAGGGATGTCCGACTGCCCTCTCAAAATCCAGGACTGCTGGCTCCCAACCACTCACCTGCCTGCTTGCCTGATTGCCCCTAACCGCTTCTGCCTGCCAGCCTGATAACCGACTAACCACTCCCCTGACAGCCTGATCAATGCCTAACTGCTCCCTGCTGGCCTGATTGCCCACAACTGCCCTCACCTGAAGGCCTGGTCCCCCCAACTGCCCTCCCTTGCAGGCCTGGTCCCCCCAACTGCCCTCCCCTGAAGGCCTGGTCCCCCCCAACTGCCCTTCCCTGCAGGCCCAGTCACCCCCAACTGCCCTCCCCTACAGGCCTGGTCCCCCTCAACTGCCCTCCCCTGCAGGCCTGATCGCCTACAGCTGCCCTCCCCTGCAGGCCTGGTCCCCACAACTATCCTCCCCTGCAGGCCTAGTCCCCCCAACTGCCCTCCCCTGCAGGCCTGATTCCCCCCAACTTCCCTCCCCTTCAGGCCTGGTCCTCCCCAACTGCCCTCCTCTGCCGGCCTGGTCCCCCCCAACTGCCCTTCCCTGCAGGCCATCTTGTGGTGGCCATCTTGTGTCCACATGGGGGCAACCATCTTTGACCACATGGGGGCAGCCATTTTGTGTTGGAGTGATGGTCAATTTGCATATTACTCTTTTATTAGATAGGAGATATATATATATATAGATATAGATATAGATATAGATATAGATATAGATATATAGATATATAGATATATAGATATATAGATATATAGATATATAGATATATATATAGAGAGAGAGAGAGAGAGAGAGAGAGAGATGGATAATATGTCTGTCAGAGAACTAATATCCATGGGAAAATAAACAGATATTTATATACTTAATCCTTTTTTGAAATATGTATTACTTGACTATTATATACCAGTCTTCTTAGAGACTCACAGAAATGGAATTCAGTGTTTAGTGAAGCTGGAAAAACAAAGCTTTTACACTTTTTCACTTATTATTAAAGAAGTACAATATTTAAAAGTCACATCCCTTTGATGTCAATGTTTGATTTTTTTAGCTAACTAATGATTTGATTGGAGAACTGTCAGTGCAAACAGAAACTGATTTATTAGCTGAAGATACACATTAGCTATTTATAAGCCATTTAGTTTGCAAATATCTATGTACAGTTGTATTTACACATTAAATACGTGGGTATTTTCTAATTGTTGTTAAACTTGAAAGACATATTTTTTGGTTTTTTAACTTAATATATTATTTTTAAACAAACATCACCACAAGATACAAGATTCTCTCTGGCTACTCAATAAGTCTGACTACTGGGTATTGTGGCTTTAGGCTGGAGGTTATATTTTAATCTACACTTTTCTCTGGTTTGTCTCCTTATTACTTAATCACCCAATGAGTTTTACAGAATTGTCAGTTTGGAAGGCAATAAACTGTGTATGGATTTTTCTTCTTCTTTAGGATTGAGAAAGTCCTTATCATGGAAGCGGTGAAAGAAACTTCCATACACCTAGTACTTCATTTCCTGACAATCAAAGTCATGTGCTAATGATGACCTTAGGCTCCTAGCTACAAATGTCAGACAGACTGACAAATACCCATCATTGGCTCTGCAAAACAATATGTGACAAGTTTTAGGATAAAAACCCAGTTCCTAGCCAATTACCAAGGGACTGGGCAGCACATCACATGACCTGGTTGTAACAGGCCACAGGAACACTGAGCTGATGAGTCCTCAGGGACATTGATTTGTGGGGCAGGCATTGCTTGCTTAGGGATCAAAAAGGGTTCTATTTAGCTCTAAAGACACAAATTAATTATTAGTGATTATCTTTCTCTGAAATCCTTCTACAAGCTATCACAAGAGAATTTCCTATTTGCAGTTTTAAAAGTATGAGATTAAAATACTCTCCAAGTTGAACATTTGGATCAGTAACATGTTAATATTACTGATATCAAAGATAGCAAGGAACATATGTTAAAAAGCATAAAAACGATGGCTTATCTAAGAAGAGACACTAATGAAAAAGATGAGTTCAGACAACTATTCATGACCAAAGAAATACAAACATTTAATCACAAATCAATATCTATTGTACAGGATTTGAGTCAGGCATTTTTATCAGTTTTTCTCTCCTAGACAGATTAAAAATTGAAAATGCTTGGGATTTATACAAGATAACCAACTTTTCCAATATGTTTTTACCCTCATTTTGTTCACTTCATACAGAAGCAAAAACACTGTAGTCATTTATATATTAAGGCTATAATCCTTCCTCACAGATGTTCATTTTTTTTCTTTATTAAGGTATTACAAATGTGTCCTAATCTCCCCATTATCCCTCCCCACCCCCTGCTCATGCCCTCACCCCCCTGGTGTCTGTGTCCATTGGTTAGGCTTATATGCATGCATACAAGTCCTTTGGTTGATCTCTACCCCTTATTCCCACCCTCCCCTACCTTCCCTCTGAGGTTTGAGCATCTGATTGATGCTTCTCTGTCTCTGGATCTGTTTTTGTTCAGTTTATGTTGTTCATTATATTCCACAAATGAGTGAGATCATGTGATATTTATCTTTCTCTGACTTATTTCACTTAGCATAATGCTCTCCAGGTCCATCCATGCTGTTGCAAATGGTAGGAGTTCCTTCCTTTTTACAGTAGTGTAGCATTCCATTGTGTAGATGTACCACAGTTTTTTAATTTTTTATTTATTTTTTTAAATATTTTATTTTATTTTATTTTTTGTACTACAGTTTTTTAATCCACTCATCTGCTGATGGGCACTTAGGCTGTTTCCAAATCTTAGCTATTGTAAATTATGCTGCTATGAACATAGGGGTGCATATATCCTACCTGATTGGTGTTTCTGATTTCTAAGGATATATTCCTAGAAGTGGGATTACTGGGTCAAATAGGAGTTCCATTTTTAATTTTTTTAAGGAAACTCCATACTGTTTTCCACAGTGGCTGCACCAGTCTGCATTCTCACCAGCAGTGTATGAGGGTTCCTTTTTCTCCACATCCTCACCAGCACTTGTCATTTGTTGATTTATCAATGATACCCATTCTGACAATTGTGAGATGGTACCTCAATGTTGTTTTGATTTACATCTCGCAGATGATTAGTGACTTTGAGCATTTTTTTCATATGTCTCTTGTCCTTCTGTATGTCCACTTTCAAGAAGTGTCTATTTAGGTTCTTTTCCCATTTTTTGATTGGATTGTTTATCTTCCTTTTGTTAAATTGTATGAGTTCCCTATAAATTTTGGAGATTAAACCCTTAGCAGATGTCACATTGGAAAATATGTTCTCCCATGCAGTGGACTTCCTTGTTATTTTGTTGATGGTTTGTTTTGCTGTGCAGAAGCTTTTTATGTAGTCCCACTTATTTATTTTCTCCTTCATTTCCATTCTCCTAGGAGATGTGTCATTAGACATATTGCTATGACATATGTCTGATATTTTGCTGCCTATGGATTCTTCTAAGATTTTTATGGTTTCCCATCTTACATTTAAGTCTTTTATCCATTTTGAATTTATTTTTCTGTATGGTATAAGTTGGTGGTCTAATTTAATTAATTTATTTATTTTAAATAAATCTTTATTATTCAGATTATTACAGGTGTTCCTCTTTTTTTTCCCCCATAGCTCCCCTCCACCTGATTCCCCACCCCACCCCATGCCCTTACCCCACGCCACTGTTTTCATCCATAGGTGTAAGATTTTTGTCCAGTCTCTTCCCACACCCCTCACACCCCTTTCCCCCTGAGAACTGTCATTCCACTCCCTTTCTATGTCCCTGATTCTATTATATTCACCAGTCCATTCTGTTCATCAGATTTTTTATTCACTTGATTTTTAGATTCACTTGTTGGTAGGTATGTATTTGTTGTCATTTTGTTGTTTACAATTTTTATCTTTACCTTTTTCTTCTTCTTCCTCTTCTTAAAGAATACCCTTCAGCATTTCATATAATCCTGGTTTGGTGGTGCTGAACTCCTTTAGCTTTTTCTTGTCTGTGAAGCTCTTCATCTGACCTTCAATTCTGAATGATAGCTTTGCTGGGTAGAGTAATCTTGGTTGTAGGTTCTTGCTATTCATCACTTTGAATATTTCTTGCCACTCCCTTCTGGCCTGCATAGTTTCTGTTGAGAAATCAGCTGACAGTCGTATGGGTACTCCCTTGTAGGTAACTAACTGCTTTTCTCTTGCTGCTTTCAAAATTCTCTCTTTGTCTTTTGCCCTTGGCATTTTAATTATGATGTGTCTTGGTGTGGTCCTCTTTGGATTCCTATTGTTTGGGGTTCTCTGCACTTCCTGGACTTGTAAGTCTATTTCTTTCACCAGGTAGGGAAAGTTTTCTGTCATTATTTCTTCCAATAGGTTTTCAATATTTTGCTCTCTCTCTTCTTCTGGCACCCCAATAATTCAGATGTTGGTATGCTTAAAGTTGTCCCAGAGGCTCCTTACACTATCTTCATATTTTTGGATTCTTTTTTCTTTTTGTTCTTCTGGTTGGGTGTTTTTTGTTTCCTCATATTTCAGATCTTTGGTTTGATTCTTGGGGTACGTTGATCTACAGTTGAATTTTTGTATATTCTTTATTTCATACAGTGTATGCTTAATTTCTGACTGGTCCTTTTCCATTTTTTTGGCATTCTCATTAAGGTCCTTGAAGATCTCACTAAGCTTCTTGGAGGTCTCATCAAGTTTCTCGGCAGTTTTTAGAAGATTCTTGAGTAACCTTATAAATGTGGTTTTGAACTCTATGTCCAGTAGTTTGCTTTCCTCCATTTCTTTCATTCGTGACATGTTTCTTTGTCTCCGCATTTTTGTGCTTCCCTGTGTTGATGGAGTGGTTTTCTGTGGTAGGTGACCAGTGTTCAGCCTATCACCTGATGTGGACACTCTTGGAGCACCCTTTTGTGGGCTGAGTGCAAAGTCTTGGTGTAGTTAAGCCTTGATTGCTGTTAGTACACTGGGAGGAATTGACCTCCAGGCCAATTGGCTGTGAGGACCCGCTGTGTCTATAATGGAAGAACTGCTGTGCTGGAGACACGCTTATGGGGCAGGACTTGCTTCAGTGGGGCTTTGGTGCTTACTGAGTCTGCCTCTTGAATGTGCCACTTATGGATATGAGTAGTTGAAATCTGGTGTCATCTCACACTGACCACTAGATACACTAGCTTCTGGATCTCCAATGGAGTGCAGGTCAGCTACTGTCTGAGGCCACCCAGCAGGAGCTACAGCGAGAACTAGTTTTCTCCTCTTTGTTTGGGGTTTGGAGGTTTTGGAGCTGTCTGACCAGAGCTGCAGTTTGTAAGGTTAAGCTGCGATAGGGCAGACCATTTATATGCAAAAGCTGCTGCGTGGAGCTTGGGTGGGTTTGTAGATTGTGTGGGGTGGGGTCTCAGGGAGTCACTAGGCTAGGGCGTAGCAAAGAGCGATGGCTGCCAGTCAGCTGTCTCCGCATTTCCAAGTCCCCACATCCCGCGCCTCAGCACAGTAAACAATGATTACTGCGTGCACCTCTGCAAGAAAGCCACCCTCACTTTCTGACCCGATGGCAGACAGTCCAGCTTCTCCCTGTAGGAGTTTGGGTCCCCAACGTCTCCCCAGAAAATAGAGTTCAGAGTAATTGGGAGCTTGTCTCCCTTTGGGTTGAAAAAAGCAGCGCACCCAGTCGCCTGCTGCCAGCCCGATTCACGCGCCTCCGTACCTCAGCTTTTCAGTGCTTGTGCACGTTTCAATGCTCTTTTCTCTTTCCTTCTAGTTGTAGAACTTCCACTCAGCCAGCTTTCCCATGGTTCTGGGTGATAGACGTTTTGTCTTTTAGTTGTAGTTTTGAAATTGTTGTGCGAGGCAGCAGTTTAGGTGTTTACCTATGCCGCCATCTTGGTTCTCTCTCTAGTTTAATTTTTTTAAATATATTTTATTGATTGTTTACAGAGAGGAAGGGAGAGGGATAGAGAGTTAGAAACATTGATGAAAGAGAAACATCGATCAGCTGCCTCCTGCACACTCCCTACTGGGGATGTGCCCGCAACCAAGATACATGCCCTTGACTGGAATCGAACCTGGGACCCTTCATTCTGCAGGCCGATTCTCTATGCACTGAGCCAAACTGGTTAGGACTGGTCTAGCTTAATTTTTTTGCATGTTATCTGTCCAATTTTCCCAACAACATTTATTGAAGAGACTGTCTTGACTCCATTGTATGCTCTTGCCTCCTCTGTCAAATATTAATTGAGCATAATGGCTTGGATCAATTTCTGGGTTCTCTGTTCTGTAAGTACAATATTTTTTTACTTATCTCTATATTTATTATTTCATCTATCTCCCCCTTATTGTAGAATCCTTTTGGATTCTAATCTTTTCCTCCCAGATTAATACCATTTGCTCATTTGTTTAATATTTTATAATATCCCCATCTAGGTAACTGATAGAAATATTAAAATAAAACTGAGTCTTGTTTTTGTTACTAGAAAATTTATTTCAAGTTCACACTTTCCACTGCTATGATTAGTCTTTTTTTTCATTTTTGAAGTTATTTATCATTGTAACAAAACCTTGTTGCCTGAAAATCTGTACTTTTGAAGGGAAGTGCCACTGTGCCACTGTCCAGTGTTGATTTGTACATATAAAATATTATTTTTAAATTTTTCCATTCCCGACTATATTTTTATCTGTTACTAGACAATACTGTATTCTTTTCCTCCTTGCTTTGTCAAGCCTAAAGTTTGATTATTGGAACCCATCTGCTCAATCCTATGTGTATTATGCCTGAAGGAAGACTTTCAACCCATCTGTCCAATTCTACCACACCCCAAAGAAATCCCAACATGAAATAGATAATAACACTAGTTAGTAAGTGAACTTAATAGATGTGGACATTGGTACGAAACACTGCCAGAGTATGTCTACTCTCTGATGCATTTTGATCTAAGTCCCAACATTGTGGAATTATATTTCTTGGTGGTCCTGCTTCTAAGGCAGCTGGTGCTGGTAAAAGGTATCAATTGACTTTTAGTAGAGTGTAATAATAATTCTAGCATTAAAAGGGAGGTTTAAGATCAAAGCTTTGCTTAGAGGGCTGCAGCTGTGTCGCAAATGCCAAATTCAATATCATTCTTTGTTCAGTGGTTATCTCATTAGTTTGATGAAACACTTAAGATGAGCTTAAAGTATTTCACTTGTGGGTCCATTCTTTCATTCATCATCTGTTTGTTCACTGCCTACCATGAGCCTGGTGCCATGGAAGAGGTTGATGTATAGAAATAGAAGTTGTGAACCTAGCTTTTAAGAGATGTCTCAATGAAGTAGTTGAGACAAACTGGTAAAAACAGAATTGGAAGCATCATCACTTCCAACCTGGAGGGGCTCAAAGATAAAGGAATAGATCTGAAAAGGCATATATTTGTGGATGAGCATTATGCCTCCAGGAAATGGTAGGGAATGGGAATGTCTGGATTGTAGGATTTATAGAATATTGGTGGCCAATGAAGCTTCTTTGTCTTATACATTTTGAAGAAATTTGGTTTCTGATAATGTGCTGTGTGACTGGCTACTGTATACATAAATGAATGGTCATATATAAATCTGTCTTTCAGCTCAGTTCCTTTTTCTTATAACACATTCAGTCTTCCTACACTTAAAACATGAACATCAAATCTCCTATGTTCAGTGGCACATCATTTACAATAGTCAAGACATAGAAACAACACAAGTGTCCTCCACTGGATGATTGGATAAAGAGGACGTGATACATATATATTGAAATACTACTCAGCCACACAAAAAAATATTGCCATTTGCAACAACATGGATGAATCTTGAGTGTATTATGCTAAGTGAAATAAGTCAGATGGAAAAGGACAAAAACCATATGATTTCACTCATATGTGGGATATAAAACAAAAAGCAATAACTGAATAAACAAAATAAACAAATAAAAACCCAAACTCATAGATATAAGTAACATAATGGTGGTTACCAGAGGGGAAGGGGGTTGGGGGGGATGAAAAGGGTAAAGGGGGTCAATCCAAGGTGACACAGGAGATTTGACTTCAGGTGGCAAGCACAAGGTAGAGTATACAGTTGAATTATAAAGTTGTATTATAAAGGTGTACACCTGAAATTTACGTAATGCTATTAACCAAAGTTACCCCAACAAATTTTAAAAAATATGCCTTAGAAATAGAACAAGTTGGGAAATTTTTCACAGTGTTAACATAGGATCAAAAATATTAAAAAAACTGTATACCTGTTAAAGTGTGTGTGTGTGTGTGTGTGTGTGTGTGTGCATATATTTGTGCACATGTAGAAAAAATTCAAGACAAGACTACAAAATGTTTACTTTACATTTGGGAATATGAGTGAATACTTGATTTCTTTTATATAAAATTTTCTATTGCTCTTCTGTATTTTCCAGTATTGTACAATAGACTAAAAAACATAAAAATTATTTTAAAACACTATAACTAAATAATAATAATGATTAAAGTAACTATTATTTAGCCATGGTTAAAATAATAGAAACTGTAAAACCTGAAAAACAGAAGATTCAAGAAAATGTGAATAAAGGACTATGGAAGGGAAGGGAATTTTGACACTCATCTTACAGGGATCAAGTAAGAACTTGAACCAACAGAAATTAGAGGAAGACAGAATTTGGCTTAATAGAAGGAAAATAATTCTAATGGGATTTTAAAAAGTGGGAACAGGCTTTCTCAAAAGGTTTTGATTTTATTTATTTATTTATTTATTTATTATTGTCACTAGAAGAGGCTTGACCACAATTTTTTAGGAATACTTTTAGAGTAATTAAGATTTGGTAGTTAGGTCTAGAATGCTTTCCCGCCAGAAATTTTAAAATCTGGATATTACCAAACAACGTATCTAAATACTTCCTCACCCTCAGAGATTTATTTCTCTGGGGCAAGGTATTATTTCTTGGAATTCTCTTTTAATCTGTTGGAGAGCAAAGTAGAATTCCCCACCAAGTTCAAAAGCAGTTCCTTTGGGGCCAGAGCACATGTCTTTTCATTTCTGTACTCTTATTGCCTACAACAATTCCAAGCATTCAGTTTACCTGTAGCAGCTCATGTTTTTTGTTTGTTTGTTTTAAGAAAGCCAGTGTATCCATCCTGGGTAATACACTACCCAGATCCATTCCATCCTGTCTGCCCCTCATTCTCAGTAGCATGCCTCACTTCCAGCTAAAGGAGCTTCCCAGTGTCTGGGCTCTCCACCGGCTGCATGGGGAGCCACAGAACATAGCAAAGAAAGACAGGAGTTCATTGGTTGTCGGGTGGACCAGATGAGTCATTTGCCTTCTCCCCAGCTTTCTTCCCTGTTGTCCCGAGATGTGGTGGTTCCACAGAGGCTTGTCTTAAGGCATATCACACAGCCAAACAAACAGTCATGTTCCCTTGAGAAGCTGTGACCAACTTGTATTTGATTTCCCCTCTTTTCTCCTTCATTCTTTTCCTTTTACTCCCACTCCAGTGCCAGTTGCCCCAGTAAAGCATCAGCACATAAGCTTTGTTTCAAGTCCATTTTCCCAAGGATCTGCACTAGGCTAGCAATTGAAATTTTACTGTGAGTTGAGCAAAGGGTAACAAATCCATCCTATGAGATCTTCTGAAAAAGCGAGTTACAGGTAAATTCTCCTACAAAGAACCAAAGGGAGAATGGATCTGTGGCCTGGAGGAGGCAAAAAGAGCCCTGGAATGAGCACCAGCATGAGGACTCTGGGACCAGAAACAAAGCCTGATGTCAGTGGGTGGACATGAGAGAATGACCAATAAATGTTACCCGTCTGTGTCGAGAGCTTGCCAAAGAAAAATTTTGCTGGTAAACTGGGTCCTTTCCTCGGTCCCCAAACTCCATTAAGCAACCGGCTGTATAATGCCATCATTTCCCAAGGCCTTTCTCACAGGGCTTAATTCCCATTATGCTCCCAACCCTGTGCCCTTTACTCACCGACTTTCAGCTCCCCGCCTGCAATGACCATGCAGGCCACACTGAGAACGTTGCTTCTGTCCACAGGGAACTCTAAAGTCCCCACCACATAGAGGCCTTTGAGGAATGGAAGGTCTGTATCCACAAGGACAGTCCTGTCTGCAGGAGGAAAATAAATTGTTCAGACATGTAACCAAAACAAGAATCGTCTTCTCTTCTCCAGTGATTTGCTCTGCAGTTCTGGAAATTTGGGAACTGCTTACGTTACTACCTATTCCAGGACAGGTACAGCACCTGAAGGAACAAATAGTTTTTTAAACATCAAAAGAAGGCATGATTAATAAATTCTGCCATTGGTTAACAAACCAAGTGTTATGACCACAAGGCGTCTATGTCCCAAAGAGCTATGCCAATCCTACTTTAGGGCAGATGTACAGATGAGGTCCCTACACTTTTCCCCTGTCCCTGAACTTTGGCTCTAGTTCAGAGAGATAGAGAGAATCATAGATATGACCTTGGCCTCTGAAGTCAGAATATTAGGATATGAATCCTAGCTCAGCTACTTATTGGCTATGTGGACCATCAACTTTACCTCTCTTGACCTCAGTTATCTAATCCTTGAAATGGGGATAATAATAACAACCTGCTTTACTCATAGGGTTTTTGTGAGGGTTAAATTATCTGAACTGCTTATACAATACTAATTAGCCATTCACATTGCCCCAATTCCCACCACATAAAGCAAAGAGTCTGCTACATGCTCAATAAATGTGAATATTTTTATTATTTGTACTATTGTCTATTAGCTTGGCATGCCTGTAGAGCTCATTGGACACTTAAAATCATTGTTCTTGATCTTCTCTTTCACAAAGAGTTTCCTTCCAAGTTCAGAAGAAAGAATCATAGAATTTTTACTAAAACAGAAAATATTTTATGTATTCCAAAGTATTGTGTTACTTTCTGAGGCTTAGCAGTAATTTGGCACAAATTAAATATATCAAATAAAAATTTCTGCTTAAATTTCAAGTACCATAATCAGTGACACATGTAACTTTTAAAGAAATTGTTTTAACATAATCTCATGTTTTATGCTTAAGAATCTGCCCGCCAGATTAGCCTCTCATAAGTTGTCTTTCCTAGTCCTGACTACTCTCCTAGCTATAAGACAACCACGCCTTCCTGTGGCAGTGTCTGTGAGACTGTAAACCAATCACTTCCCTTCTCCTCCTGGGTCAGACCACCTTTTCCAGCTTCCTTTGCAGTTAGATGAAGCCATGTGACTGAAGTGTAGACAATAAAATGGAGGCAGAATTGAAGTGTGGTATCTCTAGGCCTGTTCCATAATCTTGCATGTGCTCTCTCTTTTCCCTTATTTTACAGAACAGTAGTTCCCAAGGTATGGTCACGATCCAACAACATCAGCATTACCCACTCATCTGTCAGAATCAACCTAAGCTTTAGCTCTGCTAGCAAGCCATTCCCAATCCCACCACTGGATTTAGCACTTCCCATGGGAATCTCTCTCTCTTTCACTCTCCAATGATAACCCTGTAAATTTTCATAATAGAGTACTAAAATCCTAATAATAAAAGCCCAGGGTTGTAACTTGTAACAACCGATCACGACCAAAGGCTGACCAACCGAAAGTCAGTGCTGGGTTGCCATGACGACCTTCACTGCCACTGCCACATGCTGTGGGCTTGACTGGTCAGCTCCCCCAAGCCCATAGGAGACTGGCAAGCTGCAGCTGGTGGAAAGCAGTGAGCCCAGGCTGACCCGCCCTGCGATCATGAGGCAAAGAGCCCAGGCCAAGCCTCCCCGCCATCACGGGGTGAACAGGCCAGGCCGAGCCGCCTCGTGATCACGGGCAAACAGGCCAGGCCCAGTCGCCCCACGATCATGGGGCGAACAGGCCTGGCCAAACTGCCCCGCAATCCCAGGCGAAGAATCTGCTCCACTGACCAACCTGTGCTAGGGACCTGTTCGGGCGCGTGGCGCGGAATCCGGGGCCTCTAACCTGTAGCCACGGGAAGTCTCCCTCTCCCCCGAGTTAGGAGCACCAGCCCAGGTCTACCCAGCGGCCTGGTCCTGACTTCAAGGGTGAGTTCCTGCAGGCTGGGGTCTGATCCTCAGGCATCAGCAGTAGGAGACCAGTGCCTTTGTTATCACTGTGTGTCCAGGTTTTAATTGGACAAATGCCAGGCGCCCAGGGGTCCAGCTTAGCAAAATCTTTTAGGAGAAGAATTCTGTCTGGGTTTCCTCAAATTCCCTCACCCCTACTCACCCCTCTATAAAGGTGCAGAACAAGTGAGGCCCCTTAAATAAAAATCAGAGGTCTCCAGCAACAGTGGGCCTCTCTCATTACAGTCATTTGGACTGGATGGCATTTGAGTATTTATCTAGGCACCATGACAGAGAAACACAAGCTCAAGTCATGATCTCTGCCCTTAAAAAATTCACAATCTTATTAGAGCAAGTGGATGATAAAAGCGCAGTAATAACATCAGAAGGTAAGGCAATAATACAGAGAGGAACAGAGGCAATTGCTAAGATGATTTTTCCAATAATTAGTACAAAGAGTATGTGCTGTGAATTAAATAAAAAAAAATATGTGTGGAAGTAGCTGCTTCATGAGTATGGCATCCCTTCCTATTTTAAAGAAAGCTGAGTTCCATGTGAACTGTGTACTATGCTATGATATCTGAGGCACAGGACAAGGGAGGCCCTAAGTGTACTATGCTTTGATATTTGAGTCATTCTTTATTGTTCAATGTGATTTATTTCTGTACGCCTCAGTTTTGTAATAGTTAAATTACTAGAATAATACAGCTTGCTATAAAATATTACTAGAAGATCAAATGATCAGGTGACATTTATTGTTATTTTCTATAAATGAACACAATCTCTGGTATGCTAAAGTGATAGGTATTATAGAAATATTCAGATAGGAGACCTACAGGCTTGATTACAAGTGAGGCTTACTATCACAGCCCAAATTTATTGCTTAAAAAAAAATCAGGGAGCCAACTAGAAACTGAACCAAATATAAGCCCTTGAAGGGCAAATTAGATAAGCTTTGCTATTATAAAAGCAAGAAGAAAAAATTCAGATGCAAGAATGAAAACCACATTGCATCCACTCTAAGTAGCTGTTAAGAAGAATGATATACTATGAAAATACTTAATACAGATTGTAAAGATATTTGTTCAAAGAAGATTTCCTAGAGTAGGTGATATTTCAGTTAATTTTTTTAAATGTGAAGAGGTTAGGTAGATAAAAAAAAAAAAAGGTGTAGGGGTCCCAAATTGCAGAGGATGCAGGCAGGGCTGAGGGACCCCCCACCTCCGTGCATGAATTTCGTGCACCTGGCCTCTAGTACATTATTATAACTGAATACAAATTATTGTATGTAAGGAGGCAACTATCACTGGGTTGGTCTCAGTGTAATTATGTCTTTCTCTCCCACTGTGACTTTAAGTGAAGAAACCATCTATTTTTTAAACCCCTAGTTCTTATTGTGACATCCTATCTAATAAAAGAGTAATATGCAAATTAACCATCACTCTGCTACACCCACAAGCCACACCCACCAGCCAATCAGGAGCAAATATGCAAATAAACCCAACCAAGATGGCTACGGCCATAGAGAGCAGGAGGGGGGCTTGGGTTTCCCCGGCAATGAAGGAAGCCAAGCTTTCTGCCTGTCCTTGCCGGCCTGGGCATCCACTCAAGAATACAAAGTTTCAGCCGAAACCAGTTTGGCTCAGTGGATAGAGCGTCGGTCTGCGGACTAAAGGGTCCCGGGTTCGATTCTGGTCAAGGGCATGTACCTTGGTTGTGGGCACATCTCCAGTGGGAGGTGTGCAGGAGGCAGCTGATAGATGTTTCTCTCTCATCGATGTTTCTAGCTCTCTATCCCTCTCCCTTCCTCTCTGTAAAATATCAATAAAATATATTTAAAAAAAAAAAGAATACAAAGTTTCAGTGAGAGAAGATACATAAATCCAAACAGAAACGGCGGCAGCCACAGAGCTGGAAAGATCAGGAGGCTAGGGTTGCCCCAGCAATGGAGGAAGCCAAGCTTTCCACAAACCCTGGCCAGCCCAGGCCTCCGCTTAAGGCTACAAAGTTTCAATTGTAGAAGATACATAAATCCCAACAGAAATGGCTGCCACCATGGAGTAAGCAGAAGGCTTGGCTCCGCTCCAGGACACAAAGTTTCAATTGAAGAAGATAAATAAACCCCAGATACCAGGGCCTCCACTTGGGTTGCCAGGGGGCATGGCCGGCCTGCACACCACCACAGGCCCCTCGCCCAGGCCACCCCACGCCCCAAGGGAACCCCCACCCTGATCCAGGACACCCTTCAGGGCAAACCAGCTGGCCCCCACCCATGCACCAGGCCTCTATCCTATCTAATAAAAGAGTAATATGCAGATTGACCATCACTCCAACACACAAGATGGCTGCCCCCATGTGGTCAAAGATCCTGCCCCCATGTGGACACAAGATGGCCACCACAAGATGGCCAGCAGGGGAGGGCAGTTGGGGGGGACCAGGCGTACAAGGGAGGGCATCTAGGGGTGACCAGGCCTGCAGGGGAGGGCAGTTAGAGGTGATCAGGCCTGCAGGGGAGGGAAGTTAGGGGAAAACAGGCTGGCAGGGGAGCAGTTAGGCATCAATCAGGCTGACAAGGGAGTGGTTAGGGGGTGATCAGGCTGGCAGGCAGAAGTGGTTAGGGGCAATCAGAAAGGCAGGCAGGCGAGCATTTGGGAGCCAGCAGTCCTGGATTGTGAGAGGGATGTCCGACTGCCCATTTAAGCCCAATCCCGGTGGAGTCCCAGATTGGAGAGGGTACAGGCTGGGGCTGAGGGACACCCCCCCCCATGCACGAATTTCGTGCACCGGGCCTCTAGTCAAAGATAAAGACGTTAAGTAAATGTTGCTAAGGTCTGTTGAGTTTAGCTCCCTACACACCTTCAAATTCCAGAGTTTATTAGCAACTAATACAAAATGAATAATCAGGCTAAACAGATGGAAAAAAAATGTATATATTTCAGTTTAATCTCTGATACTTTAAAATATGCAAAAAAAAGTGAAAAATATAGATAATGTTCTAGCTTAGCATACATTTTGGGGTTCATGACTTTACTATGACTTTAAAAGCAAGATAAATTATTTCATCCAAGCACCTCTGAGTTCTATACAAATGCCTTTTATGTCTTCCAACCTATGGCCTATTCTACCAATATTTGGCTATTGAGCCTAATTGTACAAAACAATTAAATTGCTTCAAAAAATGTCTTCTCTCATCTACATAGTACTCATAGACACATAAAAGCATGATATTAGCCCTCTTTTGAATATACTTTTCAGTTAAATTGTGATAATTACTTTTTAGTTAAATTATGACAATTACATGGAATTTAAAATTTCCCTTTGGTCTTAACACATACTCCCTTAGAATATATTTTGATTTAATTGCCTTACCCACTCCAAATATACAGGCAATTTCTCACAAATCACAGATAGCCTAACTATTATAAGTGCTATGAGAACAGAGACCATAGCTCCAGTCTCACTTTTACTTGCTCAGCATCTCGAACAATACCTATCATAAAATAAATGCTAAAAAACAACACCAAAGAACACATGTTCCAGGGCACACACCCACTACATGTAAAACCCAGTAACCATCAGAGGAAAATAATAGAATGAAGAGTAGAAGCATTGCTCTTGTTCTATTCAGTGCCAGCTTTCCCTTTGCCATTCCCTAAACCTGCCTATTCACCTTTTCATTTTTCCTCCTTTCTTTCCCTGCCATGTGCCATATCTTCTTGGGTAGTGGGAATTCAAAGATGAGTAACACATGTTTCCCATCATCAAATGAAGACAAACAAATAAGTACAATACAATATACTTGAAATGATAATATACTTTTGCATTATGTGGAGTTTGATCCGTTCTTCATTCCTGTCCTAGCAAGTCTATCAATGTGCTTCTTGTAGCAAGATTCTGCTAAAATAAGAAAAAATAAACATATGCCCTAAAATTTTTTAAAGGAATTCTCCTTTTATCACTGAAACAGAGATTATACCTATCATTGTAAATAGCAAAATAATGAATCTTAATGCACTCTCCAGAGAGATCAACTGCGGGTTCACATTGACCAACCCTCAGCTGTAATGACAGGTTTTAGGGGATTTCTCTCTGTGCCGGGTGTAGAAAGTTAGAATCAATGTGCCACATTCTCTAGAAGTAGCATTCTTTCCATGAAATTACTCGAGACATTTCAGAAAAATCACTCCGAAAGTTACTTATACAACCCACTTAAAAATATGAATGTTAGAGCACCTCTAAGTTAACTGTGGCCCACTGCTTTTCACCTTGTCTTAACTTGGCCAAGGCTACTCCATCCTATTCTGTCAATGACCAATCTATCCTACTTAAGAGAATGAGCTCTGGCATATGGTGGGAACCATCTGGAATTTCTGTTGCTCGATGGGAGGCTGATGGGGGAACAGATCTGGAAAGAGACTCCAAAAAGAATTCATGAGTACCAGATGTAATTAAAGACTGTTTTCCCTTCCCCTCCCACCCCCAAAGGACCTTAGGACCAGCCATGGAGTGGTGCCTCTTGGTTCCAAAATATATCCTCTTTCCACTTGTTCATCCACCAAGCACTAAATATCCCACCATCTTTATTCTACTATCATTTGCCAAGAACTGTTTTGTTTTGTTTACAGAAAGGGTTGTATTTTGACAATTAGAAAGATAAAGCTTTAGAGATAATATCTTGAAACTTAAAGCTAAAGAGGAATCATCTGAATGTCCTCATGTATCAAATGCAACAACAAAAACAACAGAGAGTCTTTAGTTTTTATAAATGCATCATCTATCCTTAAGACCAGAAAGCCTGAGCCAAATATAAAGGCAGATATCTCTGACAGAGGGCAAGGGCTTCTTTTGTATCAGGAAGAGTCTGACTCCCATAGTTACAAAGCATTCCATATAATTTCAACACTAGATTTAAACTCAAAATTTCCCCCAGTGAAGTCAGGGAATCAAGGTCACCATTGTGCAGCATTCCAAGTGTCTGACACTTGTCTAAATCCTGTAGAAATGAGATCAAGGGCAAAGGGCACAGATCCTGTTGAATAATGATAGGGTCACATGAACAAGCATAATTTAGGGCAGGCAGACCCACTGCTTGCTTGTATGGTGTTCACTGTATCTGGCCCCATAACTTAGGTGGTGAAGACAGTTTCCACTACAACCCTGCTATTGTCAGGAACACAGCCTACACCCACTTCAGACTTCTGAGGGACAGTGATGGTATGCAAGGGCAGTGCAGGACATACAAGAACATACAAAAACTATTTGTAGGCTTGTTATTTCCCATTATGTACCTTCCATGATAAATGGGATTGTTTCTACATTCAGTCTTGGCCATAATATTTTTCTGTTAATATGTGAACCAAGGCAAAAGTAAGTTTTAATGCCATTAGAAGCACTAATGATGCAATCTTCCTTTTTTAAAAAGAATACTTTCAGCTCTAAAGCGACTACTTTAAAGATATATTTATAGTAATAGTAGGTGGTGTGTGTTTTTCCATTGAAGTCTTGTTTAACTTTTGGTGAATCTAACAATTTATCCAAGTAGTCTATCACAATTTATGAGAAAGATTGTCATAAAAAACAAAAGTACTC
Source organism: Plecotus auritus (assembly GCF_963455305.1). NCBI lineage: Eukaryota > Metazoa > Chordata > Mammalia > Chiroptera > Vespertilionidae > Plecotus > Plecotus auritus. The sequence continues at coordinate 83,265,496 of NC_137775.1, read as the reverse complement.
CTAAAAAAGGATGGGCATTCTCATACATAAATCATTCCCAGGTTTGCAAGGTTAACATGATGGAAAATCAATGTCAAGTAGACTAATTTACAGAGGTGATGGTATGTGTTTACCCAGAAACCATTCTCTAGTAGGAAAAGCAGAACAAAGAAGTGCTGGAATATAAGGATGCATTCTTTCATAACTAAATTCTTATCAATGTGCTGCTAACTTAGGACCTGCCTTTTTCATCAAAGCCACACAGGTGGTTTCTTTATTCTTATCTGCCTATCTTTCTTTTTCCAACCTGGTCTTAAAAATAGGCAGAAGAGGAACTTTTCAAAGTGCCCAGAGGCACATGATTCAAGACTAAAAACTGCCTTCCTTAAACCTTGGAAAAAAACAAAAACAAAAACAAAAAACATCTGCCTGGTGTGTGTGTGTGTGTGTGTGTGTGTGTGTGTGTGTGTATGTGTGTGTGTACAGGGGAATGAAGGAAAGGACTCACCTCATGGGAAGAGTCCAATTTAAATTCTGGGTAATAATTTCATACCATACCCCACATTCTTTCTGTGTCTTTTCCAATCACACAGAGACACACATAATTCCCATAGTAGAAGCAACATTTTAAATTATGATATTTTAATTGATCAATAAAATGTTTAACATACAGTGTTTATCTCTTCCTCTAGTCTATACCATCTGTTCTTCAAAAATATTTAAATCTATTTAATAGGAAATTCTTTAAGTAAAATTCCCAACTATATCAAATCAATCCTCTGAATCCCAAATTCTGAAAGGAAAAGACCAGAAGGTGCTGCTGTTTTCATAAAAATAAAAAAGAATATATGCCTTCTTTCATTCCAGGCTCTTTTTGTTTTGTTTTCCAATCTTAAAATGGTATTAAATTATGCTGTTGTTCTCACCATAAGACCTCAAAGAATTCAGAATGGCCAACTTGGTGTTGTCTTTTTTTGAAAAAAAAAAAAAACAACTTTAATGTTTAAAAATATTGATGAATAATTGACATACAAAAAGCTGTATATATTTAATGTATACAACTTAATCAGTTTGGAGATACGTATATACCTATGTAACCATCACCACAATCTATGCCATAAACTATCCATCCTCTTCAGAAGTTTTCTCCTGCCTTTTTAATTCATTAACTAGAGGCCCGGTGCACGAAATTTGTGCACGGGGGGGGGAAGGGTGTCCCTCAGCCCAGCCTGCACCCTCTCCAATCTGAGACCCCTCGAGGGATGTCCAACTGCCCGTTTAGGCCAGATCCCAGTGGGCAGTTGGACATCCCTCTCACAATCCAGGACTGCTGGCTCCCAACTGCTCACCTGCCTGCCTTCCTGAATGTCCCTAACCACTTCTGCTTGCCAGCCTGATCACCCCCTAACCACTCCCCTGCCAGCCTGATTGATGCCTAACTGCTCCCCTGCCAGCCTGTTTTCCCCTAACTGTCCTCCCCTGCAGACCTGGTCACCCCTAACTGTCCTCCCCTGCAGGCCTGGTCTCCCCCAACTGCTCTCCCCTGCAGGCCTGGGTCCCTCCCAACTGCCTTTCCCTGCATGCCTGGTCGCCCCCAACTTCCTTCCTCTGCCGGCTTGGTCACCCCTAACTGCCCTCCCCTGATGGCCTGATCACCCACAACTGCCCTCCCTTGCAGACCTGGTCCCTCCCAACTGCCCTCCCCTGCTGGCCATCTTGTGGTAGCCATCTTGTGTCCACATGGGGGCAGGATATTTGACCACATGGGGGCAGCCATCTTGTGTGTTGGAGTGATGGTCAATCTGCATATTACTCTTTTATTAGATAGGATAGAGGCCTGGTGCATGGGTGGGGGCCAGCTGGTTTGCCCTGAAGGGTGTCCCAGATCAGGGTGTGGGTTCCCTTGGGGCGTGGGGCGGCCTGGGCGAGGGGCCTGTGGTGGTTTGCAGGCCGGCCATGCCCCCTGGCAACCAAAGGGGAGGCCCTGGTATCTGGGATTTATTTATCTTCTACAATTGAAACTTTGTAGCCTGGAGTGGAGCCAAGCCTTCTGCTTGCTCCGTGGCAGCAGCCACTTCTGTTGGGATTTATGTATCTTCTATAATTGAAACTTTGTAGCCTTAAGCAGAGGCTGGGCCGGCCAGGGCTGCAGAAGCTTGGCTTCCTCCATCGCCGCGGGCAACCCTAGCCTCCTGCTCTTTCCAGCTCCGTGGCTGCCGCCATTTCTGTTTGGTTTTATGTATCTTCTATCATTGAAGCTTTTTAGCCTTGAGTGGAGGCCTAGGCCGGCAAGGGCAGGCAGAAAGCTTGGCTTCCTCCATTGCCAGGGAAACCCAAGCATCCTTCCTGCTCTCTGTGGCTGTAGCCATCTTGGTTGGGTTTATTTGCATATTTGCTCCTGAGTGGCTGGTGGGTGTAGCAGAGTGATGGTTAATTTGCATATTAATCTTTTATTAGGTAGGATATTATTATTATGTGACTAGAGGCCCGGTGCACGAAATTCGTGCATGGGGGGGTGTCCCTCAGCTGAGCCTGCACCCTCTCCAACCTGGGACCCCTTGAGGGATGTCCGACTGCCCGTTTAGGCCCGATCCCGGTAGGATGGGGCCTAAATGGGCAGTCGGACATCCCTCTCACAATCCAGGACTGCTGGCTCCCAACTGCTCACCTGCCTGCCTTCCTGATTGCCCCTAACCGCTTCTGCCTGCCAGCCTGATCACCCCCTAACCACTCCCCTGCCAGCCTGATTGATGTCTAACTGCTCCCCTGCCAGCCTGTTTGCCCCTAACTGCCCTCCCCTGCAGGCCTGGTCACCCCTAACTGCCCTCCCCTGCAGGCCTGGTCCCCCCCGCAACTGCTCTCCCCTGCAGGCCTGGGTCCCCTGCCGGAAACCGATCATTGTCTCACTAATTAGAAAGGTGTGGACAAGGAACCTTGGAAGGCTGGTCAACCTTGAAGCTCTGAAAGGTCAGAGCCAACCACTCCCTATCTAATTGAGACAATGGTAATTGAGGCAACTTCCCCATCTTGTAATCATGTAAATCCTTACTGATATGATAATCCGATTATTACCTGCTTAAGGGCTATGGGTGTTTCCCAAAGCTGCTTAAGGGTAATGGGTGTATCCCATAGCCTCAATAAAAGGGATAGCAAGGCCAGAGCCTAGGGTAGTCCTCCCACTAGAGTTGGGCTTCCGCCTGGCCCCCCAATATTTCCAAATTAACTCTTTTCCAAGTCTCTTTTCATTTGTGTGCGGCCTTCTCCAGAACCTGAACCCTGAATCGGAACCCTGAACCACGCGGGACGTGAAAGGGGTTCCCACAGTCCCCCCTAAATGCCCTTCCCTGCAGGCCTGGTCACCCCCAACTTCCCTCCTCTGCCAGCCTGGTCACCCCTAACTGCCCTCCCCTGCAGGCTTGATCGCCCCCAACTGCCCTCCCTTGCAGGCCTGGTCCCTCCCAACTGCCCTCCCCTGCTGGCCTGATCACCCACAACTGCCCTCCCTTGCAGGCCTGGTCCCTCCCAACTGCCCTCCCCTGCTGGCCATCTTGTGGTGGCCATCTTGTGTCCACATGGGGGCAGGATCTTTGACCACATGGGGGCAGCCTCTTGTGTGTTGGAGTGATGGTCAATCTGCATATTACTCTTTTATTAGATAGGATAAGAACATTTAACATAAGATCTATCCTCTTAGCACATTTTTAAGTATATGATACATGATTGTTTATTATGGGCTCTACAGTGAATAGTGTATCTCTAGATTTTATTCATCTTGTATAACTGAACTTTGTACCTTTTCACCACATTTTCCTATTATCTCCTCCTCCCAGCCCCTGGCAACCACTCAATTTTAAAATAGGCAAAGTAACTGAAAACCCATTTCTCCAAAGAAGACATAAAAATGGACAACAGGTATGTGAAAAGATGTTCATCATCACAAATCATTTAGGGACATGCAAAGCAATACCACAATAAGGTATCATCTCACACCTGTTAGTATGATTTTTACCAAAAACAAAACAAAAACCCAAGTGTTTGCAAAGGATGCGGAGGAAAGGGAACCCTGGTACACTGTTGGTAGGAACATGAATTGCTGCAGACACTGTAATAAACAGTATGAAAGTTCCTAAAAATATGAAAAGTAGAACTACTATATGATCCAGTAATCCCACTAGGAGACACTTTAATATTTTTTTTCAATCTTTTCAGTTGTTCTAACAGAAAAAAAAATTATTAAATTCCTTAAAAATTATGTACAGTATTGTATACATGCATAATTGATGCTTAAGAAAAAGTGTGGAATACCTGACTAATAAATATTGAATAAATAACCTCTATTCTACATATCAATATGTTGCTTCAAAATTTATAATTTTGGAGGAAATTAATCTATATTTTAAAACTTCTAAATTCATAAAGTGATAATATTCTATATAAATTCAAAAATTAGTTCTGTAAAGATTTTCAGTGTTCTCAACATTTCCATCATTATATATTTTTAAAAATTTCAAAGCCTTAAGAGCTTCTTTTAAATTACAATAAATTATATTTATTCTATGCAAAAAGTTATTTATTAGGGTTTCCAAAATTAGTTCCTCTCTGCTTAGATTCAAATACTGTACCATAGACCATGAAGGTTCCTAGAATTTTTATTCCCAATTGTAAATTTCTTAACAATATTATCCAGATTTTACAATATCTGCCAGAAGTCCTAATACTCTAAAATATTTCTATATTTGCCTGGTAGAGATACTGAAATCCCCATCTTTTTAATCCCTCTTTTTAATCCAGGGTGCCTAGAAACCCCCTAGAAAAGTGTAATACATAGAGAAAAGCATTATCCCTGACTAATAAATCTATTCTTTCATCTGTTCATTTATTTAGAAAATATTATCAAGTTTCTATCAAATAATGATATATGCCAAAGAAACTTAATAAAACAAGAGAAGTAAATATTTTTGTGAGATTTATCAGGTGAATTTTTGGAGGAAGAAAGAAGTAGATCTGAGTCTTTTAGTATTTGCTTCTGATACTCACCAAAATAACCAAAGGCAAAGGCAATATTTTAAAGTAAAGAAGATAGTATAGTATCTGTTTCTTCCTTCCTTCTAGTGCCCATCCATCCCTGAGAACCCAGTGCCCTTATTTGCTCATAACTCCCTAATGGCCAGAAGCCTACTGATGCCTCACCTGCCTACACTCCAATTATATACAGGGTCTAAGTAGTTTTATAGTTCAATTGCCTCTCAACTGAGTCCCCATCCTCTCCAGGCTCCATTCACGGATGCCTGACAAAGAATTAGTGCAGGGCAAACACATTGGCTAATTCATCCATTACTAGTTGCCCAAGAAGCAGTTTGGTGCAATAGAATGCTCACCAGATTAGAATTCCAACAAATCTAACTTTGAATCCCAAATAAGATATTCTTTGGAAAAACGACTTAGCTTCTCTGTGTTTCTGCTCCCCAAGTGCAAAATAATACTTCATAGAGGTGATAGTAAAACTTAGGTAACATACTACATATAAAAGTACTGCAGTGCCTGGCACATAAGAAGCATGGAAGGGCTCTGGAGTCAGACTCTTGGGTCTAAATTTTGCCTCCCTACCAAGGAGCTTTATGATCTCCAAGTCTGTGCCCTCAGTTGATAAGAAGGGTAGCAATAGTGCCTCATAGGGTGGTTATGAGGGTTACAAAGTCAATTCAGTAACAGGTTTATAATGGAGCTTGACACAAAGTGCTCAATCAATTAATATTTGAAAAGCTACATATCAATGAGCAATTCACACGTTAAAAAGAGCAATGTAATCCCAACTGAGAATAGCAGTTATCCAAGGAAAGGCAAGAAGAAAGGGTTAAAGAATCCTTTGATATTTTGTTCTGTATATCTTTATATTATTTTGGACAAGAAAGACTTCAGTTATTTATTTAAACTTTTTAAAAACAGAATAAAGTTTCAGAAACCTGGTGTTTATTATAAGGATGCCCAATAGTGGATGAAATTGAATGTATAAGGCAAGCGAGAAAAGTAATGACTCTTCTTCATCCAGAGCAACATGAAGGAAAGTATGGACAGCAGGAATGAGACAGATCTGGATTCAAATACGGACTCACTTCTTACTGGCTGTGTGCCAGGGAGTGTTACTCTAAGCCACGTTTTTTCAAAATCATGGTCCAAGGACACCCTACTTCAGTACTAACTACAGAGTGGTTTCAAAATGCAGATCACTAGCCCTAACTGGTTTGGCTCAGTGAATAGAGCATCAGCCTGCAGACTGAAGGGTCCCAGGTTCAATTCCAGTCAAGGGCATGTACCTTGGTTGTGGGCACATCCCCAGTAGGGGGTGTGCAGGAGGCAGCTCAATTATGTTTCTCTCTCATCGATGTTTCTAACTCTCTGGCTCTCTCCCTTCCTCTGTGAAAAAAATCAATAAAATATATATATTTTTTAAAATCACTAGTATTTAAAAATTATCTCAGTTGATTCTTATGCATGCACTGGGGTTTAAGAATTTTTACTCTCAATCTTGGTTTTCTTGTGTGTAAAATACAGTGCCAATGTCACAGCATTTTTATGGTAATTTAGTGAGATAAAATAAAAATCAACACAATGCCTGGCACATTTTAAAAAACAAAATTCATAATATCTTATTATATTAATGGGCATATATTATGACTAGTAATGCTACTATTAATACCATATTATAATTATTGTTACTATCATTAAATGAGAAATCTAACTATGCTCCATCTGTCACATCAAAAAATGAAATTTGAATACCTCTGCTATTTTCTAGATCATTTTCTACAGAAACTATTTTATGCCTTCTGCTTTTAACTCAGCCTCTCTGACCAATAGTATTAAAATAATCTGGGATCTTGAAAGGGCAAGTTCAGCACTTGGTACTAAAATTCTGGCATGGTCCTTATTAATGTGATGTAATTTGGGTTTGTCTGGGATAAGTCATGATGTACTAAGGATGGGAAAAGAGAAGATACTAAAATAGTAGGGTTTATAAAAATCATGGTTAAATTTTTCTCTCTGGGTGAGAATTAAACTGAGCATGGTGTGGCAAAAACTAAGTTAACGATATCTTCTATATTCTGACTACCTACCAGTCTCCCCCTTCTCTTTGTTACCTGAAAATCCTTGGGAGGAAGCTACATGCCCCTGTGGTCCTAGTGCTCCTTTTTCCTGGAGAAAGAAGTGGGCGGGGCCGGAGGTCTGGGTGGTATGAGGTCTGGGGTCACATTTCTTACACTGCTTTTGGGAAGAAACTCAACCATAGTTAATGTATAAAAGCTGTGATTTTCAGGCAAACTGCTGCTTTCCTAGAAAAATGCAAAAGTCTTCTTTAGCAGTTTAAAATCCTTTATTTCCTTCTCTTTCCGCTTGAGCTACAGGGTCAGCTTGCTGTGCCCAAAGCCTTCTCTCAACTTATACTTGCAAATGAATAAAATAATTTAAGAAGTATGAGAAGCCTTTTTAATTCATTCAGACTCATAAGATATTAAATTCATACCAGGTAATACTCTGGGAGCCTAAAAGGCTTACTGCACGTCTCCTATTCCCTCAGCTACAAATAATTTCCTCACCAGTACTATGATTTAGTCCTTAACTCTTACAAACAGCAAAACTCGGGCCCCTTCGCAGTAGCCAATGTCATAGCTCTAAGGAGGCACCAATATTTTCTCGTTTACACTCTTCCTTTCATAGTTTCTCCAAGAAGAAAACAAACAAAAACAGGTGCATCCACACTATGTAAATTAGAAAAGGTAACCTCTGAAACTATTTCACAGCAAACAGAAGATCCTCAAGCTGCTCGCTAGCTAAAACCACAGGAGGTGTGTCAACTCTAGATGCTAAGCCATGGGAGGCCTGCAGGCTGGGAAGGCAGTAAATCCCGGGAGAGCTCTAAACTCCTGATTGGTAAGGTACACCAGGCCCATCCTTTCCTCAGGTGCTGATCCACAGGAGGCCCATCAACTGCTCAGGTGGAAGGTGCAGGGAGGAGGGAAGAGGCAAGCTGTGTGGGAGAGTAGCTTTAATGTAAGGCCACCAGCTCAACAGGGGAGAAAGGAAATGAGAGGCACCTACTGGGAATACTAGAGTTCAGAGAACTCCATTAAGGAAAAGAATGAGCCCGCTCTCTCTTGTATAGAGTACCATCTTACCTGTGGGAATCGCAACCCACAAAGAGTAAGTTTTTGGCACAACGATTCTAAATAAATGCTGGTGTTGAATGAGTCCCAGATCACCAGAGCTCCCCAATTAAATGAGCACCTCCTGGTCAGTTGCTAAGGTTCTTAGGACTCACCATCCTGCACCCCTCCCTTGTTTGCCAAAATTCTCAGCATGGCAGTGATATCTCTTTTTTAGGTTTCCTAAATCCCTAGATTTACTTTAGCAGGGACTGATGGGACAGTACCTGCACCTCACTCTTTCATTCACTGGCCAGAGCATTCACTGAATACATGTAACATGCCAAATCCTTTGCTGTCCACTGGGGATATAAAAAGCCAGATAAAGTATGGCCTCTGCCCTTAAGGTGATATCCAAGTAAATAATAATTACAGAATAAAGGTATATAATAAAAATATGCCTAAAGTGTAGCAGGAGCACAGGGGAAGGGGAATTACATCAAATGAAATTCATGGACATTTTCTGGAAAAGATGACACTAAATTGAGTGTTAAAGGATGAAAAAGAGTAACTAGAAGAGAGTGTTAGGATGGGAAAGGGGCAAAAGAGTTGGGGAAAGTTATAGTTAGGCAGAGAGAATAGAAACTATAAATGACTGAGAAGGAGCAATAGCTGATTCAATCCAAGAACAGTAAGTAGATGAGTGTGATTGGGGAATGAGAAGCATAGGAAAGTGGTGAACAGTGAGGCCAGATCACAAAGGACTCTGAAGTCCAAACTAACAAGTTTGAGATTTACCCTGAAAGTGTTGGGAAGCCCCTGAAATATTATACAGCAACAATACACAAGACCAAGGCCTTAAAACAATTAAAACTTGCTGCTTTTGAATGTAAGGTTTTTCAGGTTTACATAAAGGTTAACCTATTTTTCAAATTAAAATAGGTTCCTGAAGTTAATTTTCTAATTTTATATTTTTCAGTCAATTTAAACAACTTATATAAGCCATATACATATAGAATGATGTGTATCATAGTATATATTTCACTAGCAAATACTTTTTTTGCCTTATAGTTAATAAACACTAATGTGGTATTACAATTCAAATAAATGTCAAATATTTCTTCTCTAGATGAGTATAATTTTAGTCATATATTCTTAATGTTATTTATTTATAACTTTATTGATAAATTACATATACTTACCACAATATTAATGTAATAAGTATTATCTACATAATAAAACATAGACAAAGAAAAAACTTTCAAAGAATAGGCTAAAAGTAAATAAAAATAACGGTTCTAACATTCTCTATCTGCTCTTCAATGGATTATCTTTCTTACCCCATTTTGGACGCCACTGGATTAGACAGCTAACTAATACCTAGACCCACCTCCCCTCCACTCGTAAATATATGCATCCAGAGAAAGATCAATATGCCATTCATTAAAACAAATCAACTAAATAAAAAAAATTAAAAAAAAAACAGAGACAAGGAGACTAGCCAAGGATAGTGATGACACGCTCAAGTCCAGTTCACTGCTATGTAGCTATAAGAGAATGAGGCAATAAATTATGACTTGTTGACAACTTGCACCCTTCCCGCCACTCCCTTGGGTCATTATGAGGGTTAAGGATAACACTAATTATGAAGCAAGCTCTTGATCCCCTTTATAATACAAGAAAAACAAGCTGGGTGAAGTCACAGTAGCACAGGCAGGATATTTCAGCTGAGGAGTGAGGGGGACTCATGGGGCTTCTGGGACAGTCTTTGCTCTCCCTTATTAGCAGAACTCGGGGACCTCGAAAGCAGAACTGCATTTCTAGGAGCTAGTTGTCCAGTGGTTCCTCGAAGGACTTAGGAGTCAGCAATCTGGGAACAGCTGTGCATCAGAGGTATGTGTCTGTACCAGTATTTACACCTTTTTAAGTTTAAAGCCTATTTATAAGATTTGTGCCATCCTGGGATTGTGCCCACTTCCCTTCCTGCCAGTGTGGTGAGGATTGGAATCACAAACACCTGAACCTGTGAGAGGAGACTGCTCTCCACACTCGTTCTCCTAGCTCTCTCTAAAAGAAAGTGCTTCCACACATTTTCTCCTACCCTATAGTGGGCTGAGGGGACAGGGAAGCGGCCTGGTTTGTCAGCATCAATGCTCTGATTCAGAACTAGAGCCATGTCCCCAGAGCAGCAACCCCAAGGCATCTGACCTCACTGTGCCAACAACAATATTCCTGCTGATCTATCACAGGTCCAGCAATTGCACCATCAATAGGATTGGAAGAGTGGAGCTAGAATTTCATTAGCTTTCCATACAATACATCATTCATACATTCATTCATCCACTACTCACCCACTCACTCGATTCAACAAATATGCAAAGAGCATCTTCTCTGTTCTGAAGCTATACTAAACACTGGGAGCACAGCGATGAGAAGTTCTTTTTGGTACCAGTAATGGTCTAGAAACCAGCGAGTGATGCCTGCCACTTGCACTGCTGAGCACAGCCTGGCCAGCCTTGGCACAGTGCCTTTGTGCTAACCCTCTGCATGGACTTTGCAGACACCATCTCCGCACTGAGAAGTGCAGTCAGTGTGGTTAGCCCACTATTGTTAAACCAGACAAAACCCGCAGCTCAATCTAGGTAAGAGCAATGATTTTTTATCCAGACACTACGTTACCATCAGGTGATGCTATCACGTAAAAAAAGTGAGGCAAACAGATGGCTTCAGATGGGATTTGGGGCTTGCAAAGCATCACTGATGTTACAAATGAGGAAAAGCGAGGAGATGCTATTAGACACGGAGCAGGCCCTGGAGAGCACCACAGCCTGACAGACAGAGTTCTGGTCTAAATAATATCTGCACAGCAAAGGCAGTCCCATTCCACTGATGGGGTTTTGTTAACAAGTGCTATTAATTCCCAAGTGTGGGGCTATACCTCTAAGAAATATATTCCTACCTTTCTCTTAAAATATATTTTACAATGGTGTTATCTGTGTATATCACCATGACCCCGTATATTATAGCCTTTGAAGGGCTCTATTTTCATTCCCCCCACATGGTTAAGTAGGGATCCTGTGATGAACTAGAGAGACTCAGGAGGTCTGGATTTGAATCTGTACTGTCTCTGAGCTCCTTCTTAGTTCTCCTTTTTGGGGACCATTTTTCTCTGCTGAAAAAATGAGAGAGCTGTGGCAGAGACTACGATTGCCTCTCAGCATTTTTTCTCTCCTTCCTTAGTAACAAAAACTTCCATTCTTAGCTGGATACGGTACAGCATCACCCAGCCAGAATATTACATTTCCCAGCCTCCTTTCTAGTTAGATATGGCCTTTCAGCTACATTTTGGCCATACGTTGGGCCAAGTGATAAGGAGAGGTGTCATGTGGGACATACAGGAAGAATCTTTTCTACTGCCTCCTGCCTAGAATGTGGCCACAGTGGCCTGAGCTCCAACAGACACAGTGGACCAGAGGGAATTAGGAATGGAAACAGCACATGGTGCACAAGGGGATAAATGGAGTCCAAGTCCCTGATACCGTGAAAAGGACTTCTTTCATACAAAGGAGAATATAAACTTTTTCAGGCCTTTATTATTCACAGAAGACCTAATCTTATCTAATTGTCGCAATAAAGCAAGTCACAATATTTTTGCTGGTGGAGAACCTTGCCTTCTTTTTATTAAAAAAAAAAAAAGAGAGAGAGAGAGAGAAAATTGCGACATCATGAAGTGCAATAAGACAAATCACAATAAAATGAGGTATGCCTGTACAGAGCTCAACTGGCCTGGATGTCCTAGATAGATCACTTACGTGGCTGGAAATTGATGTTGGCTACTAGCTAGAGCTTAAAAATGTGGCTTGAAATTGATGTTGGCTACTAGCTAGAGCTTAAAAATGTGGCTTCTCCATGTAATTTAAGATTCCCATAGCCTGAGGGCTCTGTCCCAAAGGGAATATTGCAATAGCAAATAAGACATCCAGGCCAAAAGGTCTTCTTATGCATGCAAGGGTTATTGTGACCTAGCCCTGGAAGTCCCAGAACATAACTTCTCCTATATTCTATAGGTCAGCGGTCACCAACCAGTAGTCCGTGGACCACTGGTGGTCCGTGAGGTCCGAAAGGTTGGCGACCACTGCTATAGGTCAAGCAAGTCACTAAGGCCAGCCCAGATTCATAGAAAGTGAGCCACCCACTTCTCCGGGGAAGGAACAGCCTATGTTTACAGGGAGGAAAGATATTTTTGGCAGCACCTTTAGAAGAATATCTACAACATCATTTAAATTATGATGGTAATTAGAACCAGCACTAGACAGTGTTGTTTAATGCTCTAATAATGAAGCACATGTATTATTATACAAAAATTTATTTTTGCCCTAGCTGATTTCTCAGTGGTTAGAGCCTCAGCCTGTTAACTGAAGGGTCCCAGATTCAGTTCCAGTCAAGGGCATGTACCTTGGTTGCAGGTTCCCCGGCCCTGGTTGAGGTGCGTGCAGGAGGCAACCAATCAATGTGTCTCTCTCACATCAATGTTTCTCTCTGTCTCTCCCTCTCCCTTCTACCCTCTCTAAAAAATCAATGGAAAAACACCCTTCAGTGAGGAATAACAACAAAAATAATTTTATTTTTAATATTTTGATCAAAGTACTGGTTCTTTTTATGATCCTATTTTATTTTTATGTATTCAAAAATATTATTCTGAGTGTGGATCTAGGCTTCACCAGACTGCTACACAAACTTAGGGCATGTGAGAAGTTTAAGAACCCCTGGATTGTATAAAAGTGTGGTGACTAAAGGATTGACAGTGAGCACCTATGCTATTTCTTCCCCTGCTGGCTAGCTTCACCTCTGATCAACTGCTCCTGGGCAAACTTCTTATCTTTAAAGCTCTACATACAAAGAGACTCAAGAAAGTATAATCAACTCAAGAAATGGCAGCTAATACAATAATTGGGAAATCATGAATTATTTAATTCTACATTCCAAAAATATCTGTATAGAAAACAGACCATAAAGTATAGAGAAGATGAACTACATAATTCAATTATAGCAAGTGAAAATGGCCAGCTTATATTAAGGGCCCCAAGAGCAGCTGTTTCTTACTTAGCTCGTACTTCCCCAGCCCCAACCAGGAGGGCAAAATACATACGCAATCACTCAGTTCCCTTCTTTTGTAAGAAATGCCTGTGTCACCTCAAAGAATGTTAATTCTATGAGACAAATTTCTTGAGGGAAGAAAACTAGGTAAAATATAAGTTTATGCATTTAAGGCAATGAAATTTTGTATTAATTCTCAGCAAATTTGTAGCAGTTCACACCATAGAATATGGGGTTGGTAAGAACTTTAAAAGTGATTTCTTAGTAGGGTGACTAACTCATCCTCGTTTGCCATATATTTTGTAGGTTTTATCACTAAAAGTTCTGTATCCCAGGAAACCCCTTAGTCCTGGGTAAACCAGAGAAGTTGGTCACTCTATTTACTAATGACTTTAACAAAGATATCAGTCCCTAATATCAACCTAAATATCAATGGATGCTGGTTTCAGCATTTCAAAGTTGAAAGAACTCAAACAATGGACTCTGATGGATTATCACTGCTTATTTTAAATATAACCTTCAGTTCTTACTTCCAGAACTGAACTTACTATAAGAATTACACACAATCCTCTAAATCTGTTTTAAAAATATTGATTGTGATGTTTTACATTTTTGTAATACTGTATCTCTTTAGAAAATGACAGCGATATCTTTGAGAATATAATCTCTTCTATTTTCCCAAACTGATTAAGCTGTACAAATTGACCACTTGTGTTGTAATTAACCTATCATTTGAGCCTCTGAATTGAGAACACTTAGCAGTGCCATTGATATTTATTTTGGGGATGTTGATATTAGGCATTAATCTCTTCTAGAATGGCAACCTGGTTGAGAGTGCCACTCAGGGAGTAATTGCTTTTAATTTTAACAAAGATACCGGAATCCTTGAAGACATTATTCCCCACAAGGGTTTTCCTGAAGATCCAATGCAGATGTGTGGAACTGTAAGGCAAGACAGGCATTACATTTTGCATTTGATTTGTAGGACCCTCCAGAGAGTACACAATTTATACCCAGATAATTTCTAAACTACTGTCTTCCTAGTCCTTGGAACATTTACTGCTACCCACCTCCACCATCTTGGTTTTCCTCCTTTCCACCTTCTGTTGTTCTTACTCTCCTCCTGGTTTTATGATTGCTCTTACCCTGGTTTCTCTTCCAGCCACTTAAATTAGAATTTCCTCCAAGATGTAATCTCATACCCTCTCTCCATATCTCTCTGTGATGGTTCTCATGTAGGTTCAAACTTGGTTCAATCTCCAAGGTTTACTTAGTCAACTTGCTGAGGATTACCAAATCTAAATCCAAACTCCTGGCTGGCTTCCCCTCCCAACTCCTGCTCCACACCTCCTGTTATCTTCTAGGCATCAGCACAGGAAACAGTGTATATCTGTCATGGAGTTTATTATCCTCCCTGTTAGACTATTCCTTCCCCTGCATCCTCTATTTCTACTGATGACATTCCTACTCATTCATTCACACACAAACGTCCTGTCATCTTTCAGCCTCATTCTCTTTACCCCTTACAATTAATAAAATGCCAAGTCCTGCCAATTCTGATTTCCTATCAAGTTGATGATACATATTTATATTTTTCCATAGCAACCACCAATCTACTCATTGCTACTATGAAGCTGGTAGTTTATGCTGTTAAGGCCAAAGTACATTTAGAAGTCCTGAGGAAAATAATTCATAATTCCTTTAAAAAGTAGTTTTAAACTGTGCATGGAAGCCTGCAAAGGTTATGCAGGAGAAAGAAATTGTTATAGCAGCGAAGAAGCTGCACCTATTGCACTAAAGAAAGCACCAAACATGTTTTACATGTATGCCTATTAGGATCCTGTAGGGGCTAGTACACCAGTGCCCAGAAGGGTCATACTTCTGGGATGCTGGAGTCATAAGTCTGTAAAGTTAGAAAAGTGGTGATTCTTTATAGGTGGGGCTAAGTACCAAAATAAACTATGGGATGGGTCTCTTACATATTTCACACTTGCCAGTATCTGCTTCCAACCCAAGTTATGATCTGCGAATCCTGGGGAAATATGCCCCCTCCTAAAAAATGCTATAATACTAATGGACTATCACAGTGAGTATGTTTCTCAGGTGAGTGATGACATAAAAGGATTTAGAAAACCACTGAATTAGAGTAAAAACTAATTAGTTCCAGCAAATTAGCAAGCCATAAAATGTGTCAGGACCACCATGACTTTGGGTCTCAAGAGAAGAGTCTAAGTGGGTTCTAATTAGCCCAGAAACAAACAACAAACACCATGGTTGAGACAAACAGAGATTGACAACTTGAGATTTTAATACAAGTGTTTTAGAAAATGTACAATGCTATGAAATGCATTAACATTATTGCCCATATATTTGCCATGTTTTGTACCATGAATAAGAGCAAAATTTGTCTCCTTGTTTTCAGCCCAAGATTGCCTCCTAAAATATATAAGAAGGAATATTGTTTCTTTATTTGTTGTTTTAGATTTATGTCACTGAAATAGAATTACATCTGTGAGACACACGTGGAGACTTGGGAGGTCCTTCTAGTTTCAATGACCATGACTCAAGTGGCTTCATATAAATTAATAGCAGTATGACCCTAACCACTGACCAAACCACTGACCAAGGCCTATGACAGAATACCCTTGCCAGGGTGGGTAACCAGGAATTTGAATCTTTTTAAAGTATTTTTACAGATATATATATATATATATATATATATATATATATCCCATAAAATTGTTTCAATTAAAATAACAGCAGAGATTTTTATTTGCTATAAATGACAAAAGGAACATAATTTAAAAATATATTAGAATAGGTCATTTATAGCAAATAAAAACTCTGCTGTTATTTTAATTGAAACAATTTTTATGGGATTATATATATATATATCCCATATATATATATATATATATATATATATATATATATAAAGTATTTTTACAGATATATATATATATATATATATATATATATATCTGTAAAAATACTTTAAAAAGATTCAAATTCCTGGTATTACCTTAGTTCATGTTAGTTGGACTAGATAGCCACTAAGTTCCTTAGCAGCTGTGTATCTATAATTTACATAAATATGTGTATGTAAAAACACCCCAAAATAAAGCAAAGTACTTTATTACTTTATTACAAATCATTCAGTTCATCAAAGGACTCCACATTGCAAAGGATTTTACACTTAGCTAGCTTTAGATAGCCAGCTCCCATTGTATATTTGCAGTCTGTAGAAGTACCTGCTCCATGGTGCCTGAGGGCCTGGTTTTTCCTTCTTGTGGGAAGGACATCGCCTTAACACCCCTGACCATTAGGCAAAGTTCACAGAGGTCTGTTTTCCCTCTAAGGAACTGCCTAAAAGCGAGGAGATTTATACAGTATCTAAATATCCTTTGATCTTTGGTTTCAGATTTTCTTTTTATTTGTTTATTTTTATTTGATAATGCTGGTTAAAGTTTCTGTGTCAAAAGTATCTCTTAATCATATTTGTCTGTTCTTCCCTATAAAAACTTTAAAAAAACATTCCCATTTATATCCTAAATAACATTAAAGAAAATATTGACTATTGTCCCCTGAAAGAAACAAAATTTCTCTAAATATTTGTGCTCCATTCCTCCCCTTACCCCACCAGACTCTTTTCTCCCATAACAGGCTTCTTCTGGTCACAGAAAGAGAGATTTGGGCACAGGTTGCAGCCCAGACACTGTCATCTACCCCATTTCAGAGTGAGCAATCCCAGACTGGGGGCTTAATTATGTTTGGAGGGTTTAAGAATCCCATTTTCAGGCAGTTAAGAGGCAATACAATAACACCAAGCATTATAGGTATTAAAGAATAAAGAAAC
The DNA here is from genome assembly GCF_963455305.1 of Plecotus auritus. Taxonomy (NCBI): domain Eukaryota; kingdom Metazoa; phylum Chordata; class Mammalia; order Chiroptera; family Vespertilionidae; genus Plecotus; species Plecotus auritus. The sequence continues at coordinate 83,248,423 of NC_137775.1, read as the reverse complement.
TAAAATCCTTTGACCAGTCTGTCTCCTGGTGTTCTTCAATTTCTGACACATGTAAGTCAATAGAATCTAATGTCTGCCCAGAGAGGGAAGACAGAACAAATTTACCAAACCCTGAAACACTCAAACCTTTTGAATTGTCAAGTACATCTGCTCTTAATTACATGTGTGCACACACACTCACACACATAAACACATACGTAGTGGTAGATTAAAGACAGCTGCAAGTTCTTTGCTGTTCTTCCCATTGAGAGTGGAGCCTAATTTTTCTCCTTGGTATCTGAGCTGGCTTTAGTGCCTTGCTTGACCAAGAGAATGTGATGGTTATGATATTCTGATGCAACTAAGCTGGCCCAGAAGGCATGCAGCTTCCACCAAGTCTCTTAAACTGCAATTCATGGAGGATCTCAATAAGAATATCCCAGCCTAGACCTACCACACAAACTTGTGAACAAAATAAAATATTTGTATGTTTTAAACTGTTAAGTTTCTAGGCAGTTTGTTAAGTAGTGACAGATTTCCAGAACACACCTACCGACAGTCACCATTCTGATATCACACATCATCCAAAGGGCCACGTCTCCTGCATCTCACTTAATAGTGAATCAGAACACATGTGGTGATGGTTTGTATGACTTTTCTGTCCCATTTTAATGGGACAAGACCGAAATTTTTGAAAACTACTTAAGCTACAGAGAGAACACTAATATTTATAATACTTGGTTTCTAATTGATGTTGCAGACCTAAATTTGTGCATTATGTGTATCTTACCCTAAATTAGTTATAATCTCAGGCTATTAAAAAATTAAATCAAGCTAATAATGCTATATCTATATAAATTCCTTCCCCAAAAAATTACTTCCTGATTGATGATCATCTTACCTTATATCACCAACCTTAATGCCTTGCGACTTCACAAGGAAATGTGTTAAATATTGCCATCTTTGAACATCACATGACTTTGATGAACCTCTTTGCTATTTAAAGCACCCGAGTATTGAAAATCAGAACAAACAGAAGAACTATTATGAAAACAAAACAGGACTCTCTCATTCATTTTCAAATAAGGACAGTTCAAAGTAACTTTTTAAAAAATAGAACACAGGGAATTCTAACACACATACACACATATACTAGTATGCTGGAGGCTATATGATATCATATCTATACTCTTCAAAATAGAATCCGATCATTTGGAATTATAACACATTTTCCTTTCATTAAGTCTGCCCTGTGTGAAAAGGGTGTCATTCTGTTGTGGCTGCAACTCTCTGAGAGAGAGCATAAGGGGGGTGGCAGGTAGGGAGGAGGGATCTTACACAGATCCTGTTAGATCAGCTCAGGATAAAACTGAAAGTACAAGCTAGCAGGATCATTTTATCCATTGACCAGGTATTCTTGTGAAGGTTGGAGGCTTTCAAACTTGAAAATTATGTTTCGGCTTTGTAAGATGACTAGGATGGATTTAGACCAATCTTCCCAATATTTAGGAGGGAAAGACAATCCGACACACTTGTTTATATGAAGCTCAGTTAACATAAACTAAACTATGGGAGCAAATTCTTCCTGGTTACCTCAGCTTATTCCATATAATACCAATGAGAAGAATTTATAGCTCTTTCAAAATCCAGTGTCTGCCTGGCTGGTGTGGCCCAATGGTTGAGTGTCGACCTATGAAGCAGGAGGTCATAGTTCAATTCCTGGTCAGTGCACATGCCCGGGTTGTGGGCTCGATCCCCAGTGAGGGGCAAGTACGAGGCACCCAATCAATGATTCTCTCTCATCATTGATGTTTGTATCTCTCTCTCCCTTCCTCTCTGAAGTCTGCATATATATATATATATATATATATATATATATGTGTGTGTGTGTGTGTGTGTGTGTGTGTGTGTGTGTGTGTGTGTATAAATTCTTTGTTGTTTAAAGTATTACATATGTCCACTTTTCCCCCCATTGACATCTCCCTGGCCATTTATATTTTTTAAATCTAATGTCTATAAAGACAGAACACCTCAAAGGGAAACGGTGCCATACTTAAGATAGAGATATCTTTTATTAGTACAGGAAATTCCTATTTTTATGGAATAGGATGGGTCTGAGGTCATTCCATAAAATAGATTTCCCAGAGAATGGAAATAGGCAATTTACCCTAAGAATTTTATTGAAAAAATTATGCTATTCTATTTGAATAATGATGGGAATGTTCTACCCATTTTCTTTATTAATGAATTAAAATACACAAAACACCATAAAATTATATTAGAGGTTCAAAAGTATCACTTAAATCTTCTTTACCAGTCACTTTCATTTTATAAAATCAGCAGTTCCATTAAAATCATATTATGTAAAAATGGGTTTTTACTGTAATAATAGTTATTACCTATTTAGCTCCCAAAGATTTTGTGAAAATTAAATAATAAGCCATTGGAAAGCAAATACAAAGTGTCGCTAATAGCAGAGGCCAAGAGGGGCAGCCAGATAGAAAAAATGAAGGAAAGGAGCTCCTGCTGCATTAAAAATTACAGCTTTCATCCGTAATTCCATTACTGCCAACACTCTTCTCAACATTATGATGTATTAATTATAGCCCTCATGTTATAGATGAAGGTCAGAAAGGTTTAAAATTTATCCAATATCACGCAGTTGGTAAATGACAGAATCCAAATGCAAACCCAAGTTTATCCTCGTGGACAGCCCTCCTTATCTACTGAAGCCTCGCTACCTACCCAATATGCTCTGGTGTCCCATACTGTCCCTCAGACTGTTATCCCATCTTCCAAGGGCCACTTCAAATGCCTCTCTTCCACTATGACGGTGATTCTAAACACGTCTGTTTTGATTCCAGCTATTTGTTATATTGTTATGTATCATGTGTTTTATTATCCCAGCTGAGGTCACTAGCTGTTTTGAGGTCATGGCTGTATCTGATTTGCCTTTGGAGCCTCAGATGAAGAGCACCTGGTTCAGTGCCTTGAACACAGTGAATGCTCAGTAAACGTTGGTTAAACTGAACTGGAAAGGAGTGTTACCTTCAATTACAGCTACATTTGCTATCAGATGCACAGCAAGTGCTTTTACCAATGGCTCATTACATGAGATACTTCTTTGGGAAGTTTCTCCAGTTTTCCCATGTGTGTGCACCTACCGAGATGTGGTAAGATTGAATTCCTCGAGTAGAGTAAATAACAAAGTTTTCTTCCATTTAATTCCGCATGAAGGGAACAATGTAAGCAGCCAGCAGAGAAATATGAATTCAGTAAAAAATGTAGTCTGATGTGAATGAGGCATAGCAGGTGGGGATGTAGAGTTTTTAAAAATGATATGATAAAGAGTTAGGGCATTGGAATCAAACTGTCTGATTTTCTGCCCCAGCCTCTTTACTGAATAGCTGGATGAAACCTGGGCAAGTTACTTAATATCTCTGTGTCCCAGATTTCTCATCTAACAAAGGAGGGTAAAAACAGCATCCTCACATAAAATAGTTGTGAGAATTAATTGAGGAAATATATGCAGATCACACAGCACAGTGTATGGCACACATCAAGCACTCAAGTTATAGTGGCAGTTATCACCATGGTAAAAATCTTAGTTATTAGGATTCTGTTCAAAGAGAAGACATTATTTTCCACAGACCTGTAAAATTGTATAGTTGTACTATGTCGAACTCAAAGATTTATTTCTGGTATTAAATTATGGATGACAGCGTTGACATGTGCACTTCATTCAAGCAATACTTATTGAATGTCTATTTTGTGCCAGACTTGGGTGAACAAATGTACTTGATTCAAAGAAGACTAGGAATGAAAGAAACCAGGAGAACCAGGAAAAGTTTAAGAATACACATCACAAATAGAAAGAGGAGGTAAATTAAACCCAAAGTTCCAGCAGAGGGCAGAATGTCAAGGTTTGCCAAAAATAAGTAGAGAAAAATTAACCAGAACAGCTCCTATGTAAGGCTCAAAACTGAACGGAACAATGAATTAAAATGCTGGCCACTATAAGATGATTTGCTGGAGTTCAAAGAGGGGTTAATTAGAAGAGAGAGGCAACAGGAAAAGAGTAAGGACTTCATTTATTATATATTACATATCAGTTTTCATTTACTTATCTTTACATTTGAAAAGTACAAATAATAAACAATAACTACATGTTTTAAAAGTCTTAACTCCTCTGGTTCTCACAATAATACTAAAGGACAAAAAATACTCTATACATCCAATGACTATGCCCCCACCCACCATTTTCCAAAGCACTGATTTGTGCTATTTAAAAGCAATCTTATGGAGAATTCAAGTCCATCTCATTAGCCGACCATGAACAAAAGAATGAGGATGATGGAGAATGCCAGAGGTTCTAGGCGGCCAGGACACACATGGATACAGTCAACTGCAATGCCAAGCAAGATAGCTAAGATTGCTCCTCACTCAGCATAAAGGTCCCAAAGGATATTAAAAGCTTGGCAACCTTCAAAAGCTTCTCTTGCTTCCTGCACAGGGTGGTAGAAACAGCTTGCTCAGTGGGAAAAACCATAGCCCAGGGCCAATCCGCTGGCCAGATTCATCAAAGAGATGGCTGAGACAGAACAGATTTTTCCTTTTCGTATAGGAATGACTCATGAGCTTGTTTACTCAAAAAGTTACATCCTCCATGGAGAGAAGTGGAAGATAGGGGAGTTGGATAATAATAATGATAGTTCAAGTTCCTATTGATCAGCCCACACCCTCCAGCCCCTCAACTCTCTAGGCAATTACTGGCACATCACCACTGCCCAGAAGACAGTCAGTATATTTTGTTGTTTTTCTCTCTCTTTTTAGTTTTATTTTACTCTATTTTTCTGCCTTCATTTTTTGTCATTAATAAAACAAACAACACAACTACTCTCTTTTGTTTACTTTTAGACTTCATATTTTATTTTTTTAATCTTTATTGTTGAAAGTGTTACATAAGTCCCTCCTTTTCCCCCATTAACCTCTTCCAGCCCACTCCTTTACCCCTCCCCCAGACCCTCACCACCCATACTCTTAGACTTTAGGAAGAATGCACTTGATTGGATAAGAATATGGACTCAGAGTAAGACAGTCTGAGTTAAAATTCTGACTCTGCTGAACCTCAAACTGTGTGATCCTGAGCAATTTCTTAACTGCCCTGGCCTCTGTTTCTCTGTCAGTAAGAATGGGATTAATAATGTTACTGATATCACAGAGTTATTGTGGGGATTAAATTAATTAATATAGGGAGAATAATTTCCACCATGTCGTTAGTTGTCAACAAATGCTTAATATTATCATTATTACTTCACAGATGACCAGATGTTCACCTTCCAGTACTGATCTTCTTTTATGCAGTATTTACTTAAGTTCAAACCATAAATGTAATTAGGTCTTCTAGGGGAAATATATTTGTCCTATTAAAAATATTTTCTTCTCAGGCTGGAGAGACTTTCTGGGAGTTTCAAAAACTGAATATATAGAAAAAATGAATGTTGTAAGTATGGTATGTGTTTCAGTATATCTGAGGAATCATCTTTCTCCTATCTGTTAGTACACAGGGAGGAAGTTCTAGATAGGCAGATGGATAGATAGATGATAGATAGATAGATATTTTGTTTTTCTATTTTATTAATCTGTTCCTTTTCTAGCATCTTTGGAAAATCATGGCAACAGAAGAGCTTATTTGTCATTTTTTTCTCAGTCCTGTCTGTAAAAGCTTCACACAGGCAAAAGATTAAGAACCTTTAAAAATTGTTTCTTTCCATGTACTCTGCCTTTCAAGCATAAGCTGTAAATCTGTTCTCTAACACATAAAAAAAATATCTAGTTAGTCCATAATTTTAAGTCCTCTTGGCATTGTGACTACTTATTCTACCTTTAATGAAGGTTGGCTGAGCTAATTTTTCCAGATTTCACTTATAAATGCCTACTTACTTCCACAATCTCTACTGTGTCATACAATAAACTTAAATGACAGATAATCCCCAACTAGACTGGCCTGGTTCAGTCTGCCAGTGATTAATTCATGGATTCATGGATTGTTTTTACTCACTTGGTAAAATCAGGACGTCATCCCCAGGGCCTGGGATGGTATGGTTGTGTCCTCCCCAGCCCTCTTCAACACCTGTCCATGCTTCAGGGAGGGACCATTTTAAAGCTGATTCAGGCACAGAGGTAGAAGCTAGAAAACAAGAGGGAAGTAGTAAAGAGTAACTGAAAATCTGATTCACTATGATAACTTGTAAATTCTATTATTATTTTAGAACGCTGGTGATATTTTCACCTCCAGAAGTGGCTGCTTTTTAAAATTTTATAACCTTCCAACAAAACTTTTATTAGGTACAAAGCAAGTAATTATTCATTCCTTTGATTATCTCCACTTCTAGGGAAAATATAATTTACTTTTGTTATTAAACTGTTGCATTTTGCCTTATTATAGTTATTATATGAGCCTATCATAAAACAATTGAAAAGGGTAAAAATAGAAAGAAAAATCAAAAAATAATAATTGCTTATAACCTCACTACCTAGAGAGAACACCATTAACCTTTTATATAAAAATGCTGAGCAATTTCCTTCCAGAATTGCTCAGCATTCTTATATAATTGAGATATCATATATGCAATTTTACAACCAATTCTTTCTTTATTTAGCTTAGTAAAATTTCATATGCATTTTCTCATGTCATTATGACTCCTTGTAAATATAATTTTAATGGCTACCTAATCTATCCTATACGTATAATAAAGAGGTAATATGCAAATTGACCATCACTCCAACACACAAGATGGCCACCCCCATGTGGTCAAAGATGGCCGCCCCCATGTGAACACAAGATGGCCGCCACAAGATGGCCTCCCCCATGTGGACACAAGATGGCCGCCACAAGATGGCCACCCCCATGTGGACACAAGATGGCCGCCACAAGATGGCCGCCCCCATGTGGACACAAGATGGCCGCCACAAGATGGCCACCCCCATGTGGACACAAGATGGCCGCCACAAGATGGCCTGCAAGGGAGGGCAGATGGGGGTGATCAGGCCTGCAAGGGAGGGCAGTTCAGAGCAACCAGGTTTACAGGGGAAGGTAGTTGGGGGGGGGCCAGGCCTGCAGGGGAGGGCAGTTGGGGGGGACCAGGCCTGCAGGGGAAAGCAGTTGGGGGGGGACCAAGTCTCCAGGGGAGGGCAGTAGGGGGGACCAGGCCTGCAGGGGAGGACAGTTGGGGGGGACCAGGCCTACAGGGGAGGGCAGTTGGGAGGGACAAGGCCTGCAGGGGAGAGCAGTTGGGGGTGACCAGGCCAGCAGAAGAGGGCAGTTGGGGTGACTGGGCCAGCAGGGGAGGGCAGGTGGGGGCGACCAGGCCTGCAGGGAAGGACAGTTGGGGGCGGGAAGGGCAGTTAGGGGTGACCAGGCCAGCAGGGGAGGGCATTTAGGGGCAATCGGGCCGGCAGGGAAGCAGTTAGGCATCGATCAGGCTGGCAGGGGAGTGGTTAGGGGTGATCAGGCTGGCAGGCAGAAGCAGTTAGGGGCAATCAGGCAGGCAGGCAGGTGAGCGGTTGGGAGCCAGCAGTCCTGGATTGTGAGAGGGATGTCTGACTGCCCACCAGGATCAGGCCTAAACGGGCAGTCAGACATCCCTCGAGGGGTCCCAGATTGGAGAGGGTGCAGGCTGGACTGAGGGACACACAGCCCCCCCCCCCCCACCCCCCATGCACAAATTTCATGCACCAGGCCTCTAGTATATATATAAAAGGCTAATATGCAAAGTGTCCCCTCGGGAGTTCGACCGGGAGACCAGGAGTTCAATCGCTCGCTATAACATGTGCTGACCACCAGGGTCCAGCGCAGAATGAAGAAAGGCCCTGGCCGGTAGCCGGAAGGCGCCTATTGGCCCTGACCACTGGCCAGGCCTAGGGACCCTACCCATGTGCACTGGGCCTCTAGTATTCTATATGAAAAGTCCATAATTTACTTAATTTCTAATATTTGGTATTTAAGCTGATTTCTTCTTAAAATAGAATCACTGAATCAAAAGGTATGATCTTCTCATAGCTCTTAATGAATATTAAAAGCAGTATAATAATTTGGACACCACTCATTGCAGTAATTTACATACAGTTCATATGTTCCAAATGGTTTTTATTGATTCTACCACTGATGACCAAACAGCATTTTCTTTTCAACCCTCCTACTGGCCTCTTCATCAGGGAATTGAAACATAAATCGACTGATTTCCAATGAGGAATGCCCAGCATCACATCACGCACACCATGCTGAATTGTACCCACATGTTCTTTACTGGAATGTGATCCCTGCTGCAGTCACGGGGCAGAGAAATTGTCTCAGAAGAGAATGAAAAGATTCACAGATGACTAAACATTCTTCTTCCAGCACAGATCTTCTTTTATTCAGTAATATTTTAAGTAGTTCAAATTAAACCACAAATGAAATTAAGTCTTATAGGGGGAATACATTTGTTCTATGAAAAATGTTTTCTTCTCACGCTAGAAAAATTTCCTGGGAGTTTCAAGAACTTATATGATGGGGGATCTCACATGATTGGTGGGAGGGGCAGATCTCATTCATTACTTGCTAAATTCATAACCATAAATATTCAATGTCTTTTCTATCAGAATTGCCCTAAAAATGTAGGGATACAAAAAGAAATACTATGCCACACTTTGCCCTAAGGAGCTAATAGCATATGTAAATTGTGTAAGTAAATATTGGGAGGATAGAGCTCTGAAGGGATTTCTCTCCAATAGTACCCGACCAAGGGAGGAAATGAGACCTTGCCAGGGCAGGCTTCCTGGAGAGGAAGATCTGAGCTGCATTTGAAAAGCTCGGGAGCTATAAAGGTAAAGGGGGAGGGGGGGATGTGGTGAGGTGATGTGGTGAGAATCTGCACTCTAGACAGAGGAATGAGCATGAGCAATGGCAAGAAATAAAAGATCAAGTGGAAGAACTATGGGCAGTTCGTAAGGAGGCAAATTATGAGGCTGCAAAAATAATCAGAGATCAATATGTGAAGAGTAACAAAGATGGAGAAGCCTCTGGGTTTCCATCATGGGTGCTGACGGGCAGAGATAGAAATACCCATTAGGACATGTATTAATGAATTCTGTTTCGGCCATATGGAGTTTGGGATGCCTGTGAGACCTCCAGGTGAAAATATACAGCAAGCAGGGAATGGATATAAATCTGAAGGATGGAAAAGGGTTCTGAGTCAGAGAGATGGATTTTGGAGTCATCAGCCCAAGAGGTCATATTTGAAACTGAGGATATCTGTGATAGTTCCAGAGTACTAAGTGAAAAGAGAAAAGCCTGCAGCCAGAACCATAGGGAACATCCAATTGTTTTGTCTACCTGAACCCAACTCCCCAGGAAAACATGGTCTAATTAGGGCCCCAGGATAATTTCAAAGGATGGATGGATAGATAGATATAGAGATAGGTAGGTAGATAGATAGATAGATGATAGATAGATAGATAGATAGATAGATAGATAGATAGATAGATAATACATGTCAAGTAGAAAGCCTAGGCAATTTAATTAGCATAAAACATATCTCATATCATGGGAATCAGGCAATGTCTAGAAACAAGCCTCATTCAGAAAGAGGCTCCCTCCATATTTTATAAAAACTAATACTGTAATACCTTCCTAAGTTTCCTCCCAATATTTACTCCTTTCTAATACTACACCCTAAATATTCAGGTGGGGATAGGATGGGAACATTTGTTGAAATGGCCACTAGCTAGAACCACAAGCACCAGAAAAAATGATGTCCTGAAGCCTTATTTCCAGTGATATTTTAAACAGGCAATGACTAGGTTCTTCAAAATGCTATGCCAAACCTCAAAAAACCATAATTACTGCAATTTTATATTGCAGATGTGGGAAACAAACATTCTTCCCTTTAGTCGTCTTCACTCTCATTTATACAAAGGCCAAAAATGTCTTTAGTTGAACAAAATAAATCTTAAGGTAGTTGTCCTAACGAATGTTATTATGAAGGAATTTGATTATTCTATACAATCTATACAGTGAATGGATAAGGAAACACCTTATCCTCCTGCGTGGTTATTAGATTTCCATACAGTTACTACCTAGCTTCTACAAGACTGTTTCGTTATTAATATAGAAAGGTGAGGAGAGAAAAAGAGCCTCTGACAGTGAAAGAAGAAGTAGTCAGAGGTATTCAGGGAGAACCAGGAGAGAAGAATTTCTTGGAAGCCTAAGAAATAAATGTCCAAAGGGAAAAAGCGGCCTTGTTAATACAAATTTCTGATGAGAGAAGGAACAAGAAGTGGCTAGTGAACTAGGCGACCAGTGCATGAGTGATCAGGATGAGAGCAGTCCCAGTGGAGTTCTCAAGGGAGAAACCACTGTGGATTACAGTGGCTTGAGGGATTCAGTGGAGAGAAGCAAGGAAGACACTGGGTCAGAATATCCACAGAGCTTACTGAGGAGCCTTTAAACTTTGAGACTCTCAGCCTTTGATCTGTCTTCCCAACCTTTAGATAAGTTAGACTTATCTTGAAACTGGAGTCCATAAATTTTGGTCAGGATCACCATTTGGAATGAAGCCTCACCCTGCTTTCCTCTACAGATCTGTCACTCAATGACAACCAAAATTGGAGATGGTTGGAACTTCATATCTCAGCTACATATTGCCCTTTCCACCTTAATCCTTCATTTGCACCAGCTTTTTATGGCTTTGCATGAAGAGGAAGCTATTTAGAGAAGTTTGAAGACGAGATATCAACTAGAGAAGGATTAGGTAAGTATTCATAAATTTTGTTTTGTTTTATTTTAATTGGGAAGCAATAACTGAAGGAGCCAGTAAAGAAGGGCAGGTTAACTACACAAGACAAAGTTATTTCCTGATGGCACAAAGTTCAGAAGGTGCTGGAAGAGATGGGCTGACTTTAAACAGGAGAAGAGTGACAGATTCTCAGAGACCAAAGAAAAGGAAATAAACTTAGATCTCTGGGACAAAGGTTGGCAAATTTAGGGAGAGAAGATCTGATCATCTCAATGTTCTCATATGACTATGGACAGCATTTGAAATTAGCCCTCATTGAAGAAACAACACAGTTGAGGAAAAGCCTCTTCAGAAATATTTTTATCTTCCATCAAAGTGGTTGCTTCACTTACCCATTCCCTTGCCTCCCATCTTTTATAAATCATCATGGGCATTGAGAGAAACTGATAAAGCCACAGTGTTGGGGGAGCATGAAAGACCTTCATTGGGGTATTCAGAAAACTAGGTACCATCTTAACCCAAATTCACATAAATCTGTATCCCAAACCACTAAGTGCTCAAACAACAATTTACATCACATCACCTTCTCTGCTCTCCCCATAACTGGCCCATATGTCCCCTAACTTCTGCTGTTTCTAGTTACCTATCCATGATTCCCACAGTGAACAGCACAATCTTGTACACAGAATAAGCCTTCAGTTAAATGAGTGAGCTAAGATGCTCTCTGCAGCAGGAAACCTTAACCCAAAATGTTTCTTCTACATTACATACTCTATTGAATCTTTGAATAGGTTAACATATAGATAGAAGTCCATGAATTATTCCATTCTTGTTTTGTTAAAGAATTTTTGATAATGTTAATTGGTAAAATGTTAATATTGAGGGAAATTAGGTTAAACCTATATGGAAATTCTTTACTACTCTTGCAAATTTTCTGTAAGTCTGAAATTAAACAAAAGTTTAAAAATAATTTGCTGGGGAAAAAAAAGAATTTTTGATACTGCAATAATTTTACCGTTTTTCATAGAGCTATTCCTTATCACCCATATTTATTTAAATTTTTTCATTTGCATATACCCTACACTATGGAAATCAGCCTATGTCTGAGAACCACATTAATATTTGAATTTATTTCTAAAGAATGGTAATGTACTAATTCTGTAACTCCCTGCATTTTGGGGTAGTTTTCTGTCCCAAACTTATAGGCTAGGAAAACTGGCTATATGCAATTGCTTCTGATGTAATTCATAAGTTTGCATATGCCATAAAAGGGAGTTTAAGCACATTAGCAAGTATATGGTAAAGCAGAAAGAACATTAGAATGAGCTGGGAAACCGAGTTCTCATTCAGGTTAACCACTCACTACTGATATGACCAAATAAACCTTAATCTCTAGGCTCCCATGCTCTCATTCATAAAATGAGGAAATTGGATAGGACAGCCTATAATGTTTCTTCCCTTATTAAAAGTCTACAACTCCATAAAGCATTGACTTTCTATTTATTCATCATGTTGTAATTGACAAACCAAATGAAGCATCTCCCGGTTAAACTGACCCTGCTGAAAAGTCCTTGGATGCTGGCCACCCAAGTGTCCTTCCAAAGAGTCCTTCATACAGAACTCTTCATACTAAGTGCTGTGGCCACCCTGGCTACAGCTGGCTAAACCAGGAATGGCCACCATAAATGGCCCAGTATCCTCTGAAGGGTCCTAACATAAGAGCTTCCCCAATAGCTAGATTCTTTACAAAATGGGGACTGACCTAACTGATCTCATCTCTTTTTGGGGATTTTGAACACAGAACTTTTAAAGAAGAGAGAACTGTAAGATACTTTCCCTTAATAACAGTTATTTTAAAGGAAATTTAGTTAGTCATTTGATTGACATCCCAAGTGACCATAAGACCCCATAAATTCAAAGACCATTGCCCATTGCTGTACCCTCTTGTACCTCACATGAGAGGCACTCAATTATTAAGGCTTTTATGAGCCACCTAAAACAAAACAGAAACGAACTCATCGACACAGAGAACAAACTGATGGTCGCCAAATAGAAGAGGTGTTAGGAAGATGATAGAAGAAGGTGAAAGGGACTAAGAAGTACAAATCGCCAGTTATGAAAATAATCTGGGGATGTAAAGTACAAAATAGAGAATATAGTCCAAGATCATGTAATAACTATGTATGGTGCCAGATGGATACTAGATTCATTGGGGGGATCACTTCATAAGGTATATAAATGTCTCATCACTATGCTGTACACCTGAAACTAATATAATATTGTACATCAATTATAATTGAAAAATAAATTTTTTAAAATTTAAAAATAGAAAAAGAAGTTGCTACATGATGAGAATGAATAAAATCTCATAGTTATTTCAAAAGAAAGAAAGAAGAAAGAAAGAAAGAAAGAAAGAAAGAAAGAAAGAAAGAAAGAAAGAGAGAGAGGGAGGAAGGGAGGGAGGGAGGGAGGGAGGGAGGGAGGGAGGGAGGGAGGAAGGAAGGAAGAAAGAAAGAGAAAGGAATGAAGGAAGATCTGGGCTATGAAGAGCAAAATGCTATGACAGAGCAGAAACAGTTATGAAAACAAAGAATCACACTTTTTCTAGTCCAATAAGCATGGATTAGGAACCATCAGTTCTTTTACTTTATAGTTTTACTTCAATTATTTATTAATTTCAATGGAGGAATTACCATTTTCTGATTAGCATGGGTTCTGCTCTGACATACGACAAAAATGCCACTGGGAATCCAAGGAAAACTTAGCCTTTGAAAAGATTTATCCCTGCTACAAATGTATAGGTAAATTGACTCAGGATAAACAAAAACAAACAATGGAACACATTATAAGGTGCTTATGAGTCATTTCGTCTTTGAAAATTTGGCTTTTATGAGTTAGAAAGATTTCACAGAACCATCTGACTTTGGTGGATGGTTTGTTTACCCCAATTTCCTGAAATTACTGGGAACAATTAATGTTTTGAGATACCGTGAATTTTTCTTTCCGTTTGTTGGGGACCTAATGGCCCATCTGCAGATCTGGACTCTTGTGTGCACATCTGGTCCATAATTTATAAAATGTGCTTATTTACATCTTTTCATTCTTACTTTCCAATGTTTTGAAATGTGCCCTTTGTATATCTTTATTTAACATACATACACATCTTAGCTATAGGGCTGACACAATAGAGAGCTATTAGGCATAATGCCATTAGGACTGATACTTGCCTATTTATAAACAATATGATGGGAAGAATTTGTGGAACTATTATTGGAGGGCATTGTGCTGTGCCAGGCAGTTCTATTTTGTGGGTTAATACTCACCTGAAATAGTTGGGGGCACACCTTCATTCACCTGGACAATCACTTGGATTTGACCTTCACCTGAAACTGAACACAAAAAGCCACAACTTGCATGTAATGCAAACAGTGTCTTAATATGAAAGATATTCATATGTGAGAAAGGAGGCTTTGTGCTATATTCTCCCCAACGTAACTAAATTTTTAAAATCCTATCTAATAAAAGAGTAATATGCAAATTAACCATCACTCCGCTACACCAACAAGCCATGCCCACTAGCCAATCAGGAGCGAGTATGCAAATTAACCCCAACCAAGATGGCTGCGGCCATGTAGAGAGCAGGAGGGAGGCTTGGGTTTCCCCGGCGATGGAGGAAGCCAAGCTTTCCGCACACCCTGGCTGGCCCAGGCCTCTGCTTAAGGCTACAAAGTTTCAATTATAGAAGATAAATAAATCCCAACAGAAATGGCTGCTGCCACGGAGCAAGCAGAAGGCTTAGCTCCACTCCAGGCTACAAAGTTTCAATTGTAGAAGATAAATAAATCCCAGATACTAGGGCCTCCGCTTGGGTCGCCAGGGGGCATGGCCAGCCTGCAAACCACCACAGGCCCCTCGCCCAGGCTGCCCCATGCCCCAAGGGAACCCCCACCCTGATCCAGGACACCCTTCAGGACAAACCAGCTGGCCCCCACCCATGCACCAGGCCTCTATCCTATCTAATAAAAGAGTAATATGCAGGTTGGCCATCACTCCAACACACAAGATGGCTGCCCCCATGTGGTCAAAGATCCTGCCCCCATGTGGACACAAGATGGCCACCACAAGATGGCCAGCAGGGGAGGGCAGTTGGGAGGGACCAGGCCTGCAAGGGAGGGCAGTTGGGGGCAATCAAGCCTACAGGGGAGGGCAGTTAGGGGTGACCAGGCCAGCAGAGGAGGGAAGTTGGGGGCAAACAGGCTGGCAGGGGAGCAGTTAGACATCAATCAGGCTGGCAGGGGAGTGGTTAGGGGGTGATCAGGCTGGCAGGCAGAAGTGGTTAGGGGCAATCAGGAAGGCAGACAGGTGAGCAGTTGGGAGCCAGCAGTCCTGGATTGTGAGAGGGATGTCCGACTGCCCGTTTAGGCCTGATCCCAGTGGGATCGGGTCTAAATGGGCAGTCGGACATCCCTCGAGGGGTCCCAGATTAGAGAGGGTGCAGGCTGGGCTGAGGGACACCCCCGTGCACAAATTTCGTGCATCGGGCCTCTAGTAAAAAAATAAAATCCTTGTTAGTTAGTCTAACAATTGATTTCCAACATTTGATTTTCATTGCTTTTATTTGATTAAACTTAACTGCAGTCAGGTCTGCCAGAGATCTGGCACATAAATAATTAGGGTATAAAAACCTTGAGCCATATGTTCTTTGGAAGCCAATGTTGGTCAGCAGGGCACACCTCATACCCTATTTCTTCTCTATCATTTTGAAAGCTCAGCTTGTAGATTCATGATTTTTAGCAATAGAGTTCATATCACCCATGAAATGTATTTGCTTTACCTTATCCAAACAAATTGTCCTTTTAATGAAGGCTTTTCTCCACCCCACCCCCCTTTTTCCTCCCATCTTCCAAACCAACTGAGTACATTTAAAAGGCCTGAGGTTCATTAATTTTAAGTGTTCAATAAATTAGTGAAAATAATCAAAAGGCCTGATTCTTTCTGATAATGACAATTTGATGTCAGTATAAACCAGTAGATTAAGCTGGGAACATATGCTCCTTTGCCAAGAGAGGCTGCTATAATTAAATAGTGAATGCTTCTACAAGGTGCTCTCACTCCTGATTAATTAGTAATCAGGTGCCTGAACTCCACTTTTCAGTAACACCTTGTCTCTTATTGGTTAATTACCTTTCTGCCTTATCAGATGTCATGGGAGCCAGCACCTCCCCACCACTGGAGAGCCTGGTGCTGCTAAAGGCTGCAGCCTTCAGACATTGGCCAAACCCATGCTCTCCATTGGCCATTCCCTGGGACCTTGAGCCCCTCCTCCACCACAGAATGAAATAGAACAAGGATCATTCTTCCTAATTATAAAGCATAGGCTTTTGAATATTAGAAAGAAAATCATCTCCAAAGGAATCTATGATGAGACCTCTCCTATTCTTCTATTCACATTTTGATAATTGTTCTCATTTTAATTTCTTCCCATTATAAAATGCATGAGTCTGTCAGGTACAATGGCCAGCATGTTCTTTTCCATGTTCTACTTCATCGCTACTTCTAAGACCTCACTTATATTGTTTCTCTGTCCTATTGCATAGTTCACCCACTTTTCTGCCTTTAATAATAATAATAATACCAGTAAAGCCACTAGCCTAGCATCTTATCTCTTTTTTTTATTCTAGAATATTTAACTTATCCACTCTGCTCACACTGATCTATGCATTTCCTAAAGTTAAAAAGTGCTTTAAAATAATACTGTGATATTTATCCTAAGCTAGCTCTCAATGTAGCAAATATTTATCCAGCATCAACTGTGGTTAATTTAGGATTGCATCCATTGTTAGTTTGCTTTGTCTTTAAATCTTACAGGAAGAGGTTTTTCTCATGTACTTTAGGACATTAAACATTTCTGGATACTTAATTTTATGGACCAATCTAGAAATCCTAAGTTTATAGTGCTCTACTCTGGATACCCAGGACTTAACTGACAATTTCAACAAATTAAACAAATAAAGGTAGGAAATAAACCTCCTAAGGAACCAAAAAACAAAATACTACAAAAGTTAAGCTCAAACAGAAAGAGAAGTGAAAGAGAATATGAACAAGATGATATCTAAAACCAAGCAAAGGCTGTAACAATAGAATACCCTTCTGCAAAAGGAATTGAAATATTATAACAGAATCAAACTCTAAGAAAGGAAAATGAGAATAAATTCCAGGAATCATTTGGAAAGGGAAGTCAGTTCACTTAGAGATATTATAAAAATCATCCTTGTTAACAGTTTCCAGGAGGTTGTAGATTTCAGGGCATCCCTGCCCTCTCCCTTAAGACCCAGCCACTGAGGTAAGGAAAGCAAACAAGTAAAGTTACATATAAAGGTGTGTTTCAAAGCCACTCTAGTCATTTTATAGATTTATTTAACTTATAAGAGGAGTTGGTGGAGGAAGGGTAGAATAGAAACATAGTTTTCCCTACTAGGTAGATGATGAAATCTGAAGTAAAGGGAACATAATCAATATATGCAAAAGCCCCTAGATGAAAAAGATACTATACCTACAGCACATTATAGTTACCATCGTGATGAGTAACCCTAAAATTGAAAAGGCTAACCCTCAACATATCTAACTCCCAACACAGGCTGTTCCACGTGTCCTGTCATTCACTAAGTCACTTGCCCAGGTCCTGTTCTTGGTCAACCAAGGATTCCTGGCTTAGGGAGCTCTCACATCTGTAGCTCTGTACCAATGGCTTCTGAATTGAGTGGCCATTGACCTTGTTCAGCTGCTACAAACGCACAAAAGGTTCCCACCTCCTGCAAACCTTCTGCCCCTAAACAGACATTGAAAGGGTACATTGAAAAGCTATTGCTCACTTTATTCAAGCTAAGTGTGTGAATATCATTCAATCTGAGATGAGTGGTTTCAGTACCAGAGGAAATGGAGAAAAGTTACCAAAAGTAGAAAAGATTAGAAAAGTCTGGTTTTCTATCCCACCACTACTTATACATGCCTTCTGTGGACTGGGTCAGAGCATGTGAGCATGGCTTGGAGGGCTAATTCTTTCCAAACACCATTTCTGCGTTGTGAGAGTGGTGCCACAGAGAGTGGTGGGGAAGAATGTGGATGCTGGAGTCCAACAGCCTAAATTTGAATTTTGGGTCTTTCAGGTCCTAGATGTGGGCACCTGACAAGTTATTCACCATCTGAACCTCAGTCACTTTATCTAAAAAATGGGAATAATCCTACTATCTACCTCATAAGGTTACCGGGAAGAAAAGATGAAGCAATGTAATATACTTAGTGCAGTGCCTGGCACACAATGGAAAATAAAGTCAGCAATTATCGCCACTGTTATTATGATATGCTTATGATTCTAAGAGCCAGATAACAAAACCCAAGAAATATGCTTTTATTCTTTTTACAGCTGTGCCTAATCATGATGAGCTATGGTATAGAGTTGTAAGCAAAGTAACCAGCTCTGCTAAAACCTGTTAAGTGCTTTGACTCTAAAAAGACAGGGTAAATGTTAAGTGTCATTTCCAATTTGGATAAATACGAAAATCATTTGAGAGTAAAGGTATTGTCTCGGGAAGAGTTTAAAAGCATTATATAAGCTGTGATATTGTACATATGTTTTCTCAGTGCTTGCCTTCTGATTCTGTGTTTGTAATATGAGAATGGTTAATCTGCTCTGTTTATAAATGGAGACTTACTGCAGTTGATTCTTCCCAGATTGTAAGAATATCTGGTTGGTCCTCAAAAAGAAAAGAAGTATATGGGTCAATTATTGCCAAATTATGCTGACAAGTGTTATATGATCTGAGCTAGCAAGCTCAGATAGGAGGAAGAGAGAAAAGTGCTAAGAAAATAGCTCCCGGTAAGAGGAAAGAGAGCTGCTCAGCTAGAAATGATACCAGTGCCCACCAGCGCTATGCTGTGCCTGGCGAATTGTGTCCTCACTGGGGCACTAAGGAAGAGAAAAATGAATAATTCTCTCTTAGAATTTAGAGAGATAAATAGATACCTACATGGAAAGAAACACATGGCATCTTAGCAGGTTATAGATTCCTTTCCTGTTTTATTCTTCATTTATATTCCCATTCCCACTTTGCCCTTCAGGTTTAGGCACATATTAGGAGCTCTCATTCAGCCCACATGCATACAGGTGAATCAGCCATTGACTACACATGGACAGAACCCAAAACAGCCACTGTGATCTGTGTCTGCAGATTTGGTCCATTCTCACCCTTTCTCTCTCTCTCTCTCTCTCTCTCTCTCTCTCTCTCTCTCTCTCTCTCTCTCTCTCCCCTGGATCCAGACTCCAGCTCTGTCTCCATGTTGGATTTGGTACTCTCTCTGCATTTTCGCGTTAGCTTGCCCTGTCCTCTACCACCACCTCTTTTCCCCAGATCTGCCTCACACACCTGCTGTTTCTACCTACCTGTTCAATGAACTGGACCTTGCTCCCCAGACATTAACCTCCGTTACTTAAACACAGAGAAGGCTGGCTTATCAGTTGGTCCCTGGGCAGGTAAAGTTTGGTTCATAAGACCACATTGCTGTCTAATTCCAGCTTTAGAGACAGTCACAGAGTCACCTTGGCCCTTATAACACAGAATCTTTTAAAAACCTTCACAAAAACATTTTATGAAAATCCTGTGATTCCCTTTGATTCTTCTATTATCCCCAGAGACATGGATCATTGAAAGAATGATTTTTTTAAGTGCAAGAGTAAAAGAACTTGATCAAGACACCAACAGATAGATAGATCTGCATTAACCACAGTCCTAAGAGTTAGCTCAATTAAATCTTCTTAATTAACTTAGAGCACAATAACAATTGTTATTCTGATGCAGAGAAATGTTTGCCACCCATGGGGCATCTGTGATTTCCTGGGCCCTGTGCAGACCTACAGAACCAGAACTTAGAGGGACGGGCCTGGTACCATGCATTCCAGCTGTCTACCCATGAGGCACGCTTAGAAGGCACCGAATTGAGGAATTTTACAACTTCTCTCATGCATACTCTCAAAAATGTGGTTTGTTCTCAGATACAGGTGTTCTTAACAAGTGAGGAGACCCAAATAAAAAAGAGATACTTATGTTCACACTTTACTTTTAATCAATTGTACCAAAAACTTGTAAACCATATTATATTCCCAAAATATAAGATGTGAGGTGATCATTTTAGTGGCATAAATTGTTAAAGAATTTTTTTAAGTACTAGGTCATTAAACCCATGATTTTGTCAATGTTTTTGCTTGAGAACATGTTAAGTTTTTAAAATAATTCAGTGTGGGCATCTAGTTAAGAAATATCTTAAGTAAATAATAGTACAAAAGTCATAAGGATGTGATAAATGGTGATGGTGGTACTCAAATATCTCAAGTTTAGGCGGAATAGAGTTAATCAGTAAGTATAGGTTATAGAAACAACAAACAAAAAACGCTAGTATACTAGGACAAGTAAGGAACCTGAGTCAGAAAGGCTGGCTTTGAATATTGGTTGATGCCACCTGTGGCTGGCCCTTTGTAAACTAAGGGTAGCTGCCAGTGTCACTAAGCATTAGTTCCTTAATCAGGGATCCCTAGAAAAAGTATTTGATTCTGACTTCTTAGTTTTCCTTCCTTCCTTCCTTATTTCTTTCCATTCCTCCCTTTTTTCCTTCCTTTTCCTTTTGAAGAAGTTGCTTGTCATCAAGAGGTAAAATCCCTTCTCACCTTTCCAGCTCCTGTTCCATTCTCTGTATTTTTGCCATGAAGTTTACTGCATTTCCCTGAAGTCAGTTCTCTATATTACCCGTAAAAATCCTTGGGGATCTTGGGGGAATGAGTTTTCTATAAGAATGTAAATTAATTTATTAACTAGAATGCTATAGATTGCCTTAGAGGGACACAGCATGGCATGTCTGCAGAGTTTCAAAGAATTACGATTCTGCTCTGCTTATAAAATCCTCCCAAAGAGATCTGGCAGCCAGTTGAGTCAGCTCTCCATCTTAGACTCTAGCAGATTCCATCCCAAGGAGCAGCACAGGGTCTTCTGGACCAGCTCAAGAGCAGAAGGGTCCAGGCAGTAGGCTGCTCCTTCCTGTGCCCTCGGCGCTCTGACAAAAGAGAAACCCTTAGCAGTATCCATGATCTTCTAGCTGCAAACTTAGGAAGACATCCCTTATTTTCACAGCTCCCAAGTTAACAGCATCTTTTCCAAGCCTCCTGTGACTTGAGTTCTTCAGGGCACCTGGTGCAGACAATAAAGTCCATCTGTCTCCCTACTTCAGCCTCTTGCCCTCATGGACAACAGCCCCGGCTTCATGCCAAACAGCCTGCCTTTATCTTGGCGAGGGGGACACTTGGAGACAAGCATTGGCCAGCCTGGCTCCACATGTCCCTTTTCAGTCCGATCAGAGAAAGGTGGTACGCAGGAGCCTGTGAGCCTAGCAGGCGGACTCTCTCAGCTGCCGCCCCACACATTGTCCCAGCATCGCAGTGCGTGAGTGGGGGCTGTGTGAACTCAGGAGGGCAGCAGAGAATGGCTCAGCATCTGATATGAATTTATCACCGGCTGCTGGTTGGGTGGGGGATAAAGCAAGTGGAAGGGCCTGTGAGTGTTTAATGCACCCTGCCACAACCCAACAGTTTGTCCTGAAGAGCCTTTTACCGATATGAAAGGACAGGGTCAAAAGTAAGTTGACCCCTGACAGAATGTACAATTATGAGGAGAGGGCTGCGCACGAGCAGCTGCTGGAACCCCACTGGTTCCGCATGGGGCTTCCAGGAGTCAGAATATGAATAATCAACTCAAGATTGTTTCCTCCACCCCTCTCAACCCCCGCCACTTCCCCCCCACCTCGTCCCCTGTTTTGAGCAAGTCCTATTCTATTTCTACAGGAAGAAGCATGGCCCTCCCCAGCAGCTGCAATAATTGTGTTCCTATTGTGAGAAAGACCTCCTCCTGGCCACCCCCTTACAAGTGGCCATTGTCGGTGGAGAGTCAGTGATTACACGCTCCGCCTGATGCTCTGGGGGACCCAGCTGCCTAAGTACTGACACACGAGTGTGGGGAAGGCCAGGCAGGGCTGGTGGAGGTGGAAGCAAGAGGTGGGGGGGGATGCCACGTCTGTGCAATGGGACTCGGACATACCAGACCTTTTGCATAAGTCAAGCCCAGAACAAATGAGGCTTTTATCAGGCCCCATGGAAGAGGGGGTGTCATCTCCCTTTGAAGTGGAGCTGAGATGGAGACGAGCAGCTTTTCCTCCTTGGGATCAAGCAAACATCCTTCTTTTGATATGCGACATGCTCATTATCTCTATCCCATTTAATGATTTTTGATTGAAGGGTGGCGGCTGGGATGCCGAGAAGATCCTGAGAGAGGCTCCGTCCAGCCAAACCCGCAAGAAAGGCTTTCCTTGTGCCTGGGCCTATATTTGGAATTTCTTAACAGTGTGTGCTTGTTCTTAGAAGCAGATCAGGGCTGAGCGTGAAATTCTTAATTAAGCAATAAATAGAGAGTGGGGTGTCAGCAGATGCAGCCAGTAGCCATGGCAACAGGAATCACATGGGCAAGAGAGCTGAGACTAGATGTAGGCCTCGGGCCTGGGCCTGACTGACAGCTGAAGAATCCTACAAAGCTTGTAAACCAGATTAATTAGCTGACTAATTATTTCATAGCGTTAATGTAACTAAAAAATAAAAATAGTTCACCATGAACTGAAATCGCCCTGGAAAACAACAGCAGGGAAAGAGGCAGGGGGAAGCTGGCTATATTAGGCAGAGCCAGGAGCTGCCAGGGAATCAAATGGTATAAATGGGAAGATGGGCTTGCTGGATTTGAGTCCGGCTTTGAAAATGAGAAAGAACACTTGTTCTACAGGCATACCCATCCCAAGCATGGCACAGAGGTTACATCTCGGAACCACCATTCATAATAGTTAATCACATCAAATACTGCCCCTCCGGGTCCTAACACAACCACAGCACACAGTACTTCACTTGTGGTCTGTTTTGTAAGTGGCTCCGTGGGCAGCATTCTCGGGGACTTTAGAAAGTCCACCCAAACCAATCTCCTTAAAAGATCTCTTTAAATGAGCGAGGTTATCTTATTATGTGGGTAGCAATTGCTTAAGTGGTATTAAATTTCAATCATGGGAACAATATGTCATATATGTCATATGATCATGAATCTCAACTACCTAACAAAATCTAGCCAAGGAAAATAAAATAAGACCCTTTTCAGAAAGGTGATGATGAGTTCAAGGCTTTTGACATTGTTTATCTTCCAAGGAAATAAAAAAAAAAATTCTAAAGAAATAATCTCTTGAGAAAATTTTGAGTAAGGTAACATGGCACACTAATCGCACCTGAGGATGTTTTGGGTGTTTTGTACCACAATTCCAAGAGATAAGTCAGTATTCTTAACCTCGCTGTAGAGATGAAGTTATTGAGGCATGGAGCATTTATAATTCCATGCCCCAGGTAAAATAGCCAGCCAGCCACTGATTAAAACCTTAAGCCCTAAACTCTGGACATGAGCTTTCCAAAGAACCTGCATTCCATAAAGATGTTTGCTGAACAAAGACAAGACTCGCCTTGGTAGAGAGAGAAATGCAAGGGTCAAAGATATTATATGTGCAGGATTCTTTGTCTTTGTCACTGGGGATCAGCGAGAAGTCTCTCCCATGACCCTGCCCAGCACCCCCCATCACCACCCTTTCTGGTCAGTGATCATTGATTCTTTGGCAGGCAGCACACTCTAGTGGAGGGATCCATAGCCAGGAGCTAGAATGCCTGGGTTCTGATTTTTCCTGTTCTCAGCCATGTCTAAGATTAGTCAGGTATCTTAAATCAAACACATGAAGTAGCCAAATGCAGGAAATGAATATAATTGTGATTTTAAAAAATTCCTCTCCTGGGGGATGTGGTTAGGTCACAAACAATACAAAAGACGATCCACTTAGAAGTGGTCAACAAATGAATGGGAATGGTCAGTGAAGCAGCACTCTGAGTGAAAGCCAGCCAGGAAAAGGAGCAGAACCCCTGCCCCCCACACCCCCCCACCCCAAAAGTCTGACAGGAAACTCAGAGGCCCTGAAGGAGGCCAAGCAGTTTCCCTATAATGAAATGAAACTTGTACACACAACTCTCCCCATGATTTTTCATCCCCAGAATATGTCCACACAGAATGTGAGGTCTGTACTTGGGCTGTCTTCTTAGATTATATGTATTTTGTGTAAAATAGACCAATCACAGACTTGTAATATCACAGGATAAAAAAAAAAACCACAATTAAGTAAACTAACCAATATGTGAAATGCATGGCACAGAGCTGAAACAGGTACCAGCTGCACCTCCCTCACTGCCATTTAGGCATCATGGCATCCTTAGCCCTCCTAAAGATGCTGTAAACTATGCACAAAGGAGATCAAACGCATAACCAAATCCATGCAACCCAATACAGCTGCCTGGGTACCAGTGAGGAGGAGCGGGAGGAGCCTCCGTTCCCCCTGAGTCCTTGTGTCCTCACTGTGCCAGCCCAGAAATGGGGACAGAAGTGGCTCTATCCTCCTCTCTACCCCTTATGCTCAGAGGGTACAGGAGGCACAAATGACCCTGAGAGCCACTGCTTGGAACCCTAGGAATCCTATCCAAGGAACAAGGGTCTCCAAGTTCACTAAACATTCAACCAACCCTCTGTGCCTTCCTGTTCCTTTTCCAACTCATATTGTTCAAAGGGTGGAAATACTAGGGTATTCTGACAAAGAACTTCGTAAAAATTAATGAAAACTTTATACCTAATTAGAATGTTTATATTAAAATATTCATCGCATCGTATATATACAATATACATATGCTGAGGTACATCTACACATAAATATATATACTTACACATACTTATGGTATGTGTATTTATACCATATATGTATATACTATTATATATAGGATAATAGTTTCACTTGCTATTAATTCAATAAATAATACTATCAAAAGGGAAGAAAATCTGTAACTGTGTGATTTTATTTTATTTTGTCTTTAAGCCCCAAATGTTCCTTTATCGTTTTGGCTTATGTGAGTATTCAAATTTGTCTGCAGCTCATGAACAGAATCCGACCAATGGACATGTTTCTGAAGAGCACACTAAGTAACAGAACAAGAACCATTTGAAATTAAATTTTGCTCTATAATATATATCAAGTGAATAGTCATAGTTTAAATTAATGGCAGAGATTTGCTCTTGCTACTGGTATGCCACTCCAGAATGGTAAACCAGTCACAGGCTCTCTGTCCCTCCTGAGTTTTTATAGTTTTAGGTTACATTTATGAATGTATCAAATCAGAAAGAAATTTGAACATTACAATTCAGTGCAAGTAAAATATACAACAATCCATTTGGCAAAGATAAAAATAACAGAGAGGTACCATACTCTCCTCTGTGGTGCTACTAACATGTAATCATCCCAGGGCTCAAGTGTAGCTCAGATTCAGTGGACATACAGCTAGGCACAAGGGAGAGGGGCTGGGGATTCAGGACAATTGCCCAGCTCTCTACATCCTTAGGGACAAGACTGGCTTGTAGCAGCGGCTGGGACTTAAGGTGCTATGAGTTCTCCTGAATCTGACCAGGATCTGTTAAGGCTAATTGATAACAAAAGTGACATTCTAGAGACCCATTTGGACAGATTCTCCTTACAGACCACGCTGAGCTGAGGCTGGTATAAATAGACATCGCAGTGCTCAGAGTCACCAATGCTGACATGGTATAGAACAAGAATATGAGACAAACACCAGGAAGTCAAAAGAAAATTTCTATGAAACACGCACAATAAGATGATAAAGAAATCCTTCAGCCATCTATTACTCTGCAATCACAGAAGGGTTTCCAGTCCTATAAGATGAGGTTCCTGCATCCTATATCTTTTTGTTTTAATCCTCACCTGAGAATATGTTTATTGTTTTGAGAAAGAGAGAGAGAGAGAGAGAGAGAGAGAGAGAGAGAGAGAGAGAGAGAGAGAGAGAGAGAGAGAGAGAGAGAGAGAGAGAGAGAGAGAGAGAGAGAGAGAGAGAGAGAGAGAGAGAGAGAGAGAGAGAATAGCAGTAGGTTGCCTCTTGTACGCAACATCCTGATGCAAGACAGAGACAGCCCACCCTAGTCCTCAGATCAGCCCTCCACACCTTCACATCTTCCTGACCTTGGATCGCCTTCCAAGGCTTTCCTTCTCACCTTCCACATTAACTTCACTCTTCATTCCTCCTCTCTTGGTAGCTGTCACTTGTCCTCTCTGTTGCTCCTAATATCTGTGGCCATAACCAAGCCATCTTGTCTTTCCCATGCACTTGATCTTTCTACAAATATAATAGTGCCTTAAAGTGAATTGAAAATATTAATAACAATGTTTATTAAGCACTTGCTTATGGGTTAGGTACTCTGATAAAAAGTTTTACATATTATCCTTTATATAATTTTCTATCTTTTGAGGTAGGTCCTATTATTATTTCATTTTCTAGGTGAGGAGGCTGAGCCTGAGAAAAAGAGTAGCTGCTCAGTGTCCCATAGCTAGTAAGTCTTGGAGCTGGGATTTAAACCCAGGCAGTCTGATTTCAAAGCCCATCCACTTAACCATAACACACAGCTGTTTCCTTCAGTTCCCCATCGTTTCATAGCACAAATGTCTAAAATGCAAGAGTAAGCGGTGGTTTCTTACTACATGCCCTTAAAATGCCCATCTAATTATACTTACCCAGATAGGTGAGTTGCTTCAACTGGCTATTGAAGAACCAGTCACAGCCTTGGTCTTTACCAGGCGATGGAAGAGAGGGCAAAGACCGCCCCACTTGACTCCCGCACCTTATGAGGATGTCAGGGGAAGGCCACAGGACTGTGTGTACCAGCCGGAGGTAATTCCCAGGAACAAAGTTGCCAAATGTTGCTGAGTACTTAAGTGAGAGAAAAATACAATAGAGCTTATTTAGGAAGGAAGACGCCCCTAAAAAGAGCTACAAAGAACACTGAGTCGTTTAGAAATAAGATAGTTCACACCCAGACTACGTTTCTTCTGGGGAATGGGCTTATTTGAATCTACTTCATAATACACTCAGAACTACAGTTTACAAAATCATACCAGGTGAGGACTGAAGACATCATAAGTTTCTTTTTGTTTAACTTCCTTAATTAACACAAGTGAAAACCAAGGCCCAGGCAAGTGAATTGATTTGTCCCAGGTCAAACAGCTAGACGAGACAGAGCCAGGTCTGGAATCCCTTTAAAGAGGCAGGCAATGTTGGCAGTATCATCCCTTTATAACAGCAATAGCGAGCACTGTTGGAACATGTGCTACATGCTTAAGTACGACTCACATAAAGTCATTCAATCCTTGGAATATCCCCTGTGATTGTTACTATTCATGCCCCATTTTACAGATGAGGAGAGTGAGGCAGGTAGAGGTTTAGGAAACTTGTCGCATATCACAAAGTAGGAGAGTGTGAGCCAGGAGAGAAACTAGTCACCAATCGGCTGCCTTTACCTTATGCAAATTCCATGAAATGTTCTCATGGGAGCCTTTAGGGAAGGAAAGAGATCTCTGTTCTCAGAGAGGTGGTGAGAGGATAAAAACAGATTCTGTTTTGAATTCCTCCGAATTATGGCACACCTGAACTAGCTTCTAGTTCCCTAAGACTGCTCTCGGGGCTTGTAGGGAATATAAATATTAGGAGACAGGAAGAAAGAAATGTGTTCAAAGGAAGAAAAGGAGCTTGAGGGAATCCACCAGTTTGCTTGTTTTTTCCAGAAAATGCACCCATTTCCTACATGACTATTCCTGTATTTGCTCCCCCTAACCATTTGACTCCTAGACCTCCATTTGCAAGTTAATCTTTGACCACAAGGTGGCAGTATGCAACATAAAAATGCTTTGTTAAGACATTTTTCTTGGACTACAAACACTTCTCTCTGGGTTAAATTGGTTCTTAACCCATAATATAAGAATACAATTCTACAGATTGCTTAGAAGCTGTTTTTTATTGTATTAATAAACTTAAAAATTCAGGCAGAACCAATCTGCATTCAAGGTGAAATATATATAAACTTGAAATATATAAACTTGAAAATTTTATTAAACAGATTACACACACACACACACACACACACACACACAATGTATTCAAGTTACAGTCATACATTCATCTGGTCAAAATGCTGCTGCAGTTTTCTTTATCAATACCAAGAGATGCTAACACCTTCAAACTATTATTTTACAGAAGGAAACATCATAAGCGCTTGAAAATGGAACACACCGTCAAATAAATTCCCTGCAGAGATCTGTTGGTCCAAGGAGTCTCAAATCGCAGTGAGTAGGTCTCTTGATCCAAGAGCAGAGCCATCCAGCCATCGGGGTTAGACAATGTGTCACGCACATAATTGACAGTGGTTGTCTTATTTCTGCTGTCAGTCAAGGTTAAGTCATAAGAAACATCCGGAGCATTAGTTCTAGTGTGAATTTAAAAAGAAAAAAATGGGTTTTAAGTTATTTGTTCATCCTGGATCTAATGTACTTTTCTTCCATCAGTTATGATTCATCTTCTATTCTCTCCATGTGTGCTGTAGACCCCTTCTACTCTGTGCGTCTGTGGAGGTCCCAGCAGTCACTGCATGCATCAAAACAGCCCAGTGTGAAGCTGTCCTTGCATCGTCTGTGCATGTCACTGGTCTGGTGGGTTGGAGGTAGTAACATTCAGAATGGATGCCACTAAAATGCCATCTCAATGATTCACATATACCAGGACTATAGTCTATTATTTTTTTTTAAAAATGTCCATGACCAGAATTTTGCTGTAGACAAGGTTTCTCCACAGCAGAAAATACATTATATAGTTAGTAGATATCCTTATTGGGAGCAATGACTGAGAGCCAGAACCTGATGTGCCTGGACCCTCAGAAGCCCACCTCCCACTGCCCAGCAGGAATGGCGTCAGCAGCCTTCCCCAGAGGGAAGAGGTAGCTTGGCTCCTCGCTGTGGGCTTGCACAATGCCCAGTGCTCACACCTACTACAGCACCTCAGTGTTGGTGGGCTTGCTTTTGTGCTTGTTAGCATAGTGTTGTGAGATCCTTAGGTTAGAGATATTTTCTTCTTGCTACCCTGGCATAGAACCCTCAGACAATGGGCACTCAAATCATGTCGGCTACATAAAGAAAGAATGCATGGATGAGCTCACCCAAAAGCTGGTGGCAATTTCCTAAAGGGTTTCTAGAAGGACGGCATTTTACCAAATGAAGAAACTGAGGCAGAGTATGGCAAAACTGTTATGTAAATGTCACAGGTAGAACTATAAAGTTTTCATTTCTGTAAATGATTTTGCACAGCCCATTCCAGAAAGTGGTTTTTAAGACTTCACTAGAACATGAATAGGGTTAGCCACATGCTAAGACCATAAAAGAAAGTCAAATTAGACAGGAAAAAAATAAAGCAAAATAAAAATCAATACATATTATGACTGTCCTTCCCTCTTTGTTTTAGTTTTCATAAGAACCTTTAACTGTGGAGTTTTGCTGCAGGCAGATAATTAAATTCCCAAAGAGGAGGGAAATGGGATGAAGGATGTTGGGTTTTCAAAGTGAGGTGTGGCATGAGCATACCCACAGCCAATTTACAATCCAGTGGCATATTATAAAAGGAAACTGTTTTTAGTGCTAAGTGCCTGGGGACTATGGTCAAGTGGATATAAACTGGAAATCTATATCTTATATGCACTAGGTATATGAGCTTGGGCAAATTACTGACCCTCTTCAAGCTTTCATTTCCTTTTTATTTTTTCAATGGAGACAACAGTAGAATGTATCTCATATAGCTACTGGGAAACTTAAAGAGATAACCTATGTAAAGTATTCAGTAACCATCAGCAAGCCAAACAACATCTATCTACAGCTCGTTTAAGAACCTCAGATGGGCCAGGTTTGCCATCCTGTGCTACCTATTTTTTTAATGTCTAGAGGTTTACTTGGTCATTAAAAAACACACTCAAAACTTTTAGTGCTACAGAGCCTTGTAAGATTAAATGTGTTTGTTTAATCTGTTAGTTAATTAAAGGGATGAAAAATAATTGGGGCATTGGGAATAAAAGAACTATTCTTTTCTAAGATTTCCCTATGCAGCATTAACGAAATTTTTAGAAAGTTTGGGGTGGGGAGGACTTCTTCCTCTCTTTGGGCTTGGGATCCTTAGTGTTTGTTTTTTTCACATGTATATCAGAATTTAAATTGGAACTAAAGGACAATCTTCAACTCATGTTCTTAGAATCAGAATGGACATAAAGGTCACCTGTTCTGATTTTCAAATCCATTGTAGGAATTTCCTCCATATTTTATTCTGTCCCTTCTTCCAGTCATGGGATATTCACATTCTAAAATTCCTCCTCCATTTATGACATTTATAATTAATTTTTAATCTTTAAATAAATTTTAGAAACCTTAATTTTCTTCCTTGTATCTCCTACCCATTTGTCCTCAATCATCATGGCTCAGCTTTCCTGTTTGAAACCATGAGTCCCAGAGTCCCAGGAGATCATCCAGCAAATTTTGGCCCAACTAATACATTTAATAGTGAATAAAGATAGGCTACTGAGAAGTACATGGAAAACAAGTGTACTATGAAGAGATAAGTTGGAACCAGGAAATACCAAAGAGTTAGATGCACTGTAGGTACCATGGTCAGTATATAAAGTGGGATTCCTCGCAGTGCAGGAATGATTTTGAGTGTTTCAGGTTCTAAAAGTTTATCTCTTCAGTTTTCACAGGGAGATATGGGCTCTGGAAAATGAGTCAAAAGACCTAAGTCCAGGAGAGACTAATTGATAAATCAGAATTTTCATTGACTAATTCACAGTAAGAAATAAAACTGTATTTCACATAGTGGGCACTCAGTAAATATTTGTTGAAAGAATAAGCAAGTGTTAAATGGACCAGAACAGTTCAACTGGTCACTTAGTGATGTTTCTCCCCAACAGGAAGTCTACCCAGAAAGCCACATGAGTGTCAAAGGATTTCATGTAAACTTATTAATCAAAGAAGATAAGCATTTTGATCCTAAGTGAACAGAGCTTGATATGGTCAGCCTCCATATCAATAGAATATTTGTCAAGAGGACTTAAACACTTATGTTTGGTGGTCAGAAAACCTCTTCTGGGCACCTACAGGCAATCTACACTACTAGTGAGCCCTGGTTTAGAAAAATGCTAAGGTTTTCTTATGAACTTAAATTTCTTATTTTTCCAGTCAAGTGCTCTCGATTAAACTACTTTTACAAATAGTTACTTTAAACTATAAACCCATCTGTTTACATTTAATTTCTTCAACCTATATTTTGTCACTCTTTTCTTAAGATATCATGCATACCACCTTGAAAATGTTACCTCTATATGTTATAATATAATCTATTGGGTAGATATTTCCAGAAATGCTTCTTAATTCCAACAATGTGGCCCCAAAAATCCTCCTGGTCACTTCAACTAGACTTAGTTACTTCTCAATTTCCATCAGCATCAATTTTCAGGATGTAATTTCTCCTTGTTTAGTTTCTATAAATTATAACTTCAATTATTGAAGAAGTCATTTTTCAGACCTTACTCTCCAGGTTCAGAAGGCCCTTATAAAACTGACCCCCTCCCCCCTTCAAATGAGCAACTGAATCCTAACTCTAATTCATTTCTATTTGTCTTTGGGACTTTTATTCCTTTCTTGTGATGCCATTTCCTTCCAAAGAGCATCTAATAATCTGATGCTAACCCCTTGATCAATCAGAGACCCACCATAGCACATTGTGATCCTAAAGTATCTTTCCTCTTGCTTCTTCATGCATTGCACTAATCCTATCAAGGTTTATTCGGGAGGCAATTTCACAGGCACTCACATGCAGCACCAGCTTTCTGTAATGCAATACAGGTAAAGGAGGTAAAGGTTCTCCAATATACCTTTATCACAGCTAGAAGTGGAAAGAATCAGATGACACATTCTGAAAAGCAAATCAAAATGTAAAAGACCCATCATCTCTCAGTAGGGCAAGGTGCCTTGTGTTGACCATAACCTGGGGCCAAAAATTCAAATAACTCCCATCCTTCCAGGAAAAAATGCTAGCAGTGACAGTGGTGGGCTCTTCTGAAAAGCACCAAAGGAACATCAAGAGTCGAAGAACACCATGAAGAGAATTTACCAACCATAATTGCTACAATTTTCACTTGCCCTAAATAGCCACCAATTTCCCCATGCCCTAAATAGCCACCAATCTCCCTCTCTTTACTGTTAATGAAGCAAAGGAGCACAAAAGTATTTCTAATTTGGAGGAGCCAAGGGAGTCTGCATGGGCCATTAGCAGCAGAAAGCTTCATTACTAGGGGAAGAAGTCTCTCCCTGAACTTCTCATGGTTTTATGTGCAAGAAATCAGGAGGCAACCGGTCCATTTTAAATGTTAACCCTTCCCTCTGCGTCAGCAACAGCTCCTGTGTACAATCAAAAAGACAAAAGAACTGCAAACCTTTCCTTTTTATCCTCCCTGTTCAATGAGGTGCCTTAATTTTTGTTCTTTTTTTAAATGCCTGAACTGGTTTTTAATTAAGTAATAGTTTCCTTTAGAAATAAAGCACTGTCTGTGCACTTGATAAAACTTCCAGCCTATGTACCAATTCACAATACTAGTTGCGTAAACAGTTACGTACTTTAGTGCCTATATACTGTGTGGAACTGTTGAATGTATGCTTCCCACAAAGGATTTGTTAGGCAATCACCAATACCAATGAGGACAACTATTAACACTCTGGTTTGTGTTTACTGTTAGCTAACTTTTCCTGAGGGTCCATATCTCTGTGTATTAAGACAAATACTGCACTGAGCTCTAAATGCTCTCAAATTTGGAACAATTGTGAAATAAACACTTTCTAATTACACATCTCCTAAGCCAGACACATCATAATAACTAGCCTCAAATAGTGCTGCTAGCATATTCTGGATGTTAGTGCTTGCTGCTGATGCTTTCATCTTTTACTTCCCGAAGAAAACAAAATTGAAATTTGGAGCACAGCCAACAAATTGTTATAGCACAGTCTGGGTTGAACGCCCTTTAAAAATACACTGGGCTCATAACAAGTCCTTGACAGAAAACCACCATTCTACCTCTACTGACCTGCCACCATCCAGTGTCAGTTAGCTTTTTTTTAATATACACTTTTTGATTGAGGTACACTTAA
This sequence comes from Plecotus auritus, assembly GCF_963455305.1. Taxonomy (NCBI): domain Eukaryota; kingdom Metazoa; phylum Chordata; class Mammalia; order Chiroptera; family Vespertilionidae; genus Plecotus; species Plecotus auritus. The sequence continues at coordinate 83,215,442 of NC_137775.1, read as the reverse complement.
ATATATCTCCTTCTGAAAAATAAATCTAAAAAGAGGAAAGAAGCCACAACATTCAGACTTTCCCCTAACCTTTTAATAATCCTTAAATTCACATTTAAAAAAAAAAACAACACAAGAAGACTGGGAGGCAGAGAGGCAAAAGCCATATGATTTAATAATCTTTGTGTTTTTGACAGGCAAACCCCAAGATCACTCCTCCATGACTTTGCAGATGTATATTTCCACAGGTTATTTTTCAGAGTTGGCTAAAGAAAAAATAGTTTATTATAGACAAGCCCAAGGCCAGAATCCACCTACCACCTCCTCAAACATAGTCCCTACAGTTTTTTGCAACACACCTAGGACAATACTTCTTGCTTATTCTATCTTACTCCGTGAAGAGAAGCAACAGATGTCTATCATCCTACCTAACATGATCCTTCATATACCATTGCATCTCTTCTCTTGAACCATTGAATCTAGCTGGAATGGTTTCTTCGGAGCATGAGAAGACCACTATTAAAACTACACAACCAGCCGAAACCGGTTTGGCTCAGTGGATAGAGCGTTGGCCTGTGGACTGAAGGGTCCCGGGTTCGATTCCGGTCAAGGGCACGTACCTTAGTTGCGGGCACATCCCCAGTAGGGGGTGTGCAGGAGGCAGCTGATCGATGTTTCTCTCTCATCGATGTTTCTAGCTCTCTATCCCTCTCCCTTCCTCTCTGTAAAAAAAAAAAATCAATAAAATATATTTAAAAAAAAAAAAAAAAAAAAAAACAGAACAAAAAAAACTACACAACCAGAAGGTAGACAGCTACCTGTCAGAGAAATTGAAAAATAATGTTATGCATCAGGCATGGAGTTAGACTAAGAACCTTGTCCTCCCATACACATACACACACATGCACACACACTGTATACACTCATCTGGTGCTATGGAAGAGCTGACTGATACCAGTTCACAAGCTCATTGTCAACCCCTCTTTCCAAAGCCATGTTCAGTGACATAATTTGAGGATATCCCTCAGTTTGGGGGTTCATTATGCTTTTTAGATCTTTTTCTATTTTACTTCTGTAACTTCTGCCAAGAGAATATAATGCTTCTTGGAATTTTTCTGTCTCACATAGGTATTTCTTTGTTTGGTTTTTGCTTTTGAGGAATGAACAGATACCATTAGTGATGCTGTGCCTATTTATCCCTAGGAAGTAGAGTTAGGCAATTATTAAAGGAAAAGGTAGGCCAAATTTTCCATTTGAACTCTTCTTTACTTTTGCATCACAGAGGCAGGGGGTGCCTCATACTTTGAACATTGACACATTAAGAGCAGTTATATAGGTAAAAACCGAATGCAAGCACTACAGGAGAGGATATTAAGCAAGATCTAAGAGTCAAGGTGATCAACATGAACATTAACCTTTTCTTTTCCAAGAGAAGCAGGAAGGAAGAAACAGAAAGCTTTGGGTAACAATGAATCAAAGATTATGTCCTGAATTATTCCAGATTCTATGACTACCTGGGAGGTTTACCTGGCTTAGTATAACATCATGGAACTATATAAAAAGTATTCCCTATTTTTCAAGAATTGGATTAAGTAAAAGTTGAGTGAACTTTATTTCTTTGCCGGACATTTGTTTCTCAGAAACATAATAATCTATAGTATTTTATTTAGCTAGTAGCATGTTTATAGGTTGTTTTGTAAATCACCAAAGTAAAATAGAGACTTCTTAAAGACAACATGTACTGAGCAATTACTACATGTCAGGTACTTACCCTGTGAGAGAAATAATACCATTATGCCCATTTTACTGATGTGAGAACTGAAGCAAAAAGAGGTGGAGTAACTTGCCAAAGGAATGCACCTAGGAAGTTGGGGTAGGGGGAGCTATGTCTTGTACTACAAATGATTCTTAATTACTTCTCTATTCTTCATATTTAAAAATTTATTTCAAATATAATCATATGTCTTGACTTTATTTTATGAACATCCTATAAAAACTCAAAAAGACTGTTTCATCAACCTATAACATCTTTTAAACTCTTCTAATTCCCCCCACACTCAATATAGTCAATAATTGAAAAAACTGATTTACTGTCATTTTAATAAGTCTGTGACAACTGGAGCTAGTGAGTACTATAAACCAATAATAATAATTCCCAGATGGTAATTTTGAGGGTTGACTTCTCATTCTCTCCATCACAAGTCTATGCATCAATACTTCCAGGGCAAGAAAATAATTGCAAATGTAGATTAACTGCTGATTCAACAGGGGTGGGGTAGGGGCAAAGTAGAGGAATAATCAGTTGCTAAATAAATCATCTGGTCAGCTGATAGTCACAGGAAAGCAAACACCCAGAGACATTATGAAATGACAATCTTAAGTATTAGATGTTCCTATGAATTTTAGAAATAAAGACTGGAGATAGCACTTTAATCCTGGGTCTTCTGAAGAAAATTTGAGTGCCATGGGCTCATCATAAACATGTCCTAAGAGAGAAATGGGCATAAGGGCCCTAGAGGAAGAAAGTTTGGGGGAGTCCACAATTTCTTTTACTTATATTCATTTGTTCAATACTAATTTTATTGAATCATTATGTTTCAAAATGGTAATAGGTATTATAATACAAATACACACATAATAAAAACCCTATTCTTACACTTCATATTATCTACAAGAAGAGATGGGAAATTTTTAAAGATATGTAGGGGCTATGAATATTGGTTAGTGCAAGTATATGGAGCCAGCACACAGCAAGGCTCTCGAAACGTGTACAGAAAACCAGAGAAAATGAGTTTCATGCAGAGTTCCATGGAAGTTGAACATTATGAATTGAAAAGCACAACGAAGGTGAGTGTGGCTGAGACAAAATGCAAGGAAGGAGGGCAGCATGTTGAGACCATGCTAGAATTATAAACAGGAAACAGGTCATAAAGGGCCCATGAGATACTTAAAATGTTGGACTTTCTTTTAAAGGCACTGAGAAAACTTTAAAAGTTTCAAACAGGGGAATGAATGAAGAGCAGGACCAGATCTGCAATTATAAAGTTCAAGAATGGGAGCATAGCAAGGTGGCAAGCTAAGAAGCTGTTGTGATTATGCAGGTGAGAGGTATGGTGGCCTGGACTAGGGGAGGAAGTTGGGAAGGACAGAAGTAGAAAGATTCAAGAGGAATTTTTGGGAGAAGTAAAATGGACTGTACTTGGTAGATTACTTATATGTGAAATAAGCATTTCTCAGAATCCCCAGGGGAAAACAGCTCTGTGGATAAAGACCATAAAACTGAGTTTGGGCAAATCAGGTTTTAGATGCCCATTAAACACTCTAGTGAAAATATTTAAAGCATTGTTGCTCAATAGAAATATAATGCAAACCATTAATGCAAGCCAAAGACATAATCTTAAATTTTACAGTAGCTATATTAAAAAGTAAAAAAGGTGAAATTAATTATAATAATATATTTCACCCAGTGTATCCAAAATATTATCATTTCAACATAATCAATATAAAGAAATTGAGATCTTTTACATTCTTTTTTCTAGCGAGTCTTAGAAATGTGGTGTATAATTTAGAATTACGTCACATCTCAATTTTGAATGAGCCATATGTGGCTACAATATTGGACAGTGCGGATCCTAAGGGCAATTGGATTAGTGCAGTGGTCGGCAAACTGTGGCTCATGAGCCACATGCGGCTCTTGAGCCGTGGTTTGCCGCTCTGTTGACTAATGAGTTTGCCGACCACTGGATTAGTGGGTCTGGAGCTCAGTATAGCTGTAGAGTCTAAATGAAGAAAACCTGGAAGCATCAGTGAATGTTAACTGAAGTGGTGAAATAACCCAGATCACCTGGGAAGAGTATGACTTGAGAGAAAGGAAAGCTCCTCACAGAATCCTAAGAAACACCAGCACTTAAGAGACAAGGAGAGGAGCTTATAAAGGAGATCTGGAAGGAGCACACAAAAATGCATAGCTCATGGACACAGACAATTGGGTGGTGAAGGCCTGAGGATGGGGGATAGGGCAGGGGCGGGCTAGAAGAGATCAATGGGGCAAAGGGGGGGACATATGTAACACTTTTAGTAAAGATTTAAAATAAAATAAAAAATTTTTAAAAAGAACAGGTCTAACTGACATATAGGAAAAAAAATATTATTGGGGATAGTATGCTCATTCCATGTAATTATCCCTGTGCAGAAGAAAACATTTATCTAAATTTGGGGATGGATAAATCCGAGCGCTGTGTTAGGCATGTCATCATTATGGAACCTCTGGAGAAAATGAGTCACTGACGTATTTTTCCAAAATGAAGTTCTGCCTTACATTGGTAGGGCTAACTCCATCCCTGTCTTATCATGAAGGGTGAGCTGAGCAGATCAGATTGGTAGAAAGAGAAGCTTGGAAAAGAACACTATCCAGAATACCTGTGGCTCCTACAGAAAGCCTGTTTTAGAACTGGTGAGTGAGGGAGGGAACAATGTAAGCAGCTCTCATGAACGTCAAGTATGTCGGCATTTTAACAAAGCATAAAACTAGACTCTGCCCTATAGAGGTTGTCAACTTTTTCTTCACCCAAATATTAAGTGTAATATTAAGTGTAATATTTAGGTGAAGAAATATTTACATGCCTGTCAACCCAACTGCTAGGGTGGAGTCCAAGGAAGCTATAAAACAGGCTGCACCACAAATGTGGGTACCCATCTGACTTAAAAAAGGTAGTGAGGGGCAGGGACAGAAGGTTGCCAATGTCAAACAAAAAACTAATAGTGAAATTGGACCATCGAGGGGACTTCCAAGGAAGAAATTCCATTCCAATCATTTGGTTGTTTGCAAAAGGAAAATGTGGTGCCTTGTTCACACAGCTATGCAAGGCCACACTCTGGGACCTCATGGTGAGGGAGGGTGTAAGAGTGGAAAGTGAAGACAGCAGGGTGCTTGTGCCATATCAGATCTCCATCAGCATGCAACCCCAAAAGATCATGACTGTGAGAGCTTTGTAAATCAACTCTTAGGGTGCTTGCTCCAGGGCAAGAAGCACAACAAATTAATCCTGTCTCCCTGAAATGCAGCAAAGTTTGTATCCACGCTGAATTCAAATTGCTCATTAGCTCTGACATATTCCTAATGAGGTTATAATGCTCTGGGACAAAGATCAAGTCATTCAGCACAAATGCGAGGGATAGAATCATAGAAGGATAAGGTTAGAAGGACCTGAGGGCAGTGCTTCTCAAACTTGAATATAAATCACCTGAGGGTCCTGATTCAGGATGTCTGGGGCGAAGTCTTTGATTCCCCCTTCTGACAGAACCCCGGGGGATGCTGGTGCACTTTGACTAGCAAGTCCCTAGAGACCATCTAATCCAATCACCTTATCCTAGAGATGGGGACTCTAGAGCAAGAGACATAACTGAGTCTTCCCTGGGGCTAACTCAAAATAGTTGGGCATTTGTCCATAGACCTGTGGATCAACCTGAGAATTTTTAATATAATCACAGAGAGTAGAGTGACCAGCCATCCTGGTTTTCTCAAGACTGAAGGAGTTTCTAGAACATGAGACTTTCTATTTTAAAACCAGGAAAATTCCAGATAAACCAAGACAAGTTTTTCACCCTAGTAAAAGCCTTTTGAATCAGCTTGGAATATTGTTTCAGGATTATTATTTTTTTACCTTGTCAGTCTTTAAGTGCTGCTAAGGTAAGCACCTAAGTGTCCTGTCCTAAAGCTCTCCAAGACAGATGCTCAGTAAGATTATTTCTGTAGAGTCTTCTAACACCAGCGCTAAGTGCCTCTGTAAGAGATAGTGTCCCAATAGGTTTCAAAATAAGGCATAAAAAAGGAGTTTAAAGAACACAGACAAATATGTGTCATAGAAGCACATACTGTTCTTTTTAATTTTCCTCACTTGAAAAAAAATGCATCTAAGAAATAATTCATTAACTGACAAATATGAAAACACTCATTAAAACACCTTTGGTAAAAACCACTAAAATAACAATAAAAACCAGGATGCATCTGTGAGAATTTTTTAAAAGTCATGCTCTGCACAATCAAAATGATTAAAAATTAAAATATATCCCTCCACATTGCTATTTTACTCACTGGAATTGGACCCATTAACATTACATAGAATAATACACAGTCTGGACAGCAAAAGTAGAAAAAAAATTCAAATTACTAGATGCTAGCACTGTTTTACTAAGGCTTTTAAAACAGAATGTCAAGATACTGATTCCATAGGCATTCAAAATGCAGACTGTGCAATACTGACCACATTGACTCACTCTCTGGAGTTTACTGGCTTAAAAAAGATGCCAACATGCTCTAGCTCAGTGGTCAGCAAACTGCGGCTCACAAGCCACATGCGGCTCTTTGGCTCCTTGAGTGTGGCTCTTCCACAAAATACCACAGCCTGGGCGAGTCTATTTTGAAGAAGTGGCGTTAGAAGAAGTTTAAGTTTAAAAAATTTGGCTCTCAAAAGAAATTTCAATCGTTGTACTGTTGATATTTGGCTCTGTAGACTAATGAGTTTGCCGACCACCGCTCTAGCTGAATCACTTGACTTAGTTAGTATTCCTGCCGTTAGAACACTTAAAAGAAAGGAAGGAAAGAAGTGTGGCTAAATATATACAATGCGTCTGAAACAGGTAAAAGAACCCCAGACACTCAACAATCATTACCTGGAAATTAAAGAGGGCAGAAGCAACCCTATTATGCATTATAAAGATCCCAGCTGCTGACTTAATGGTATTTTGACTAGTATAACCAAAGGGTCCTTGCTCCAATATTAATAGGAAATGTATTGTACGAATCCAATAGTTCATGAAATTAACAAGGAAAATGAACTGGCGTGAAGCAACTTTGCAAGTAATAGGAAGGCATCAGCAATTGCTTCCCTGGAGCATATGGAATACTTAAAAAGAGCTTTGGGAGAGTAAACATGTGTAAATGAGAATGGACATTATTGGAATTTTTAATAATACTTTTAATTTAAGTACATTTCACCCAGATAGTGTGGCTCACTAGTTGAGTATCGACCCATGAACCAGGAGGTCACGGTTCAATTCCCAGTCAGGGCACATGCCCAGGTTGTGGGTTGTGGGTCATAGGTGGTGTGCAGGAGGCAGCCGATGGATGTTTCTCTCTCATCATTGTTGTTTCTTTTTCTCTCTCTCCTTTACTCTCTGAAATCAATAAAAATATATTAATTTAAATACATTTCAAATGTTCTGTTGGTTGCAAATTTTTTTCAAGAGGGAGCTATTAGCTCAAAATGTCAATAAGAGGTCATGGACTATGAGTTCTGGTCCAGTGATATTGAAAGTTAGCTGCCATTTGAATCAGTCTAAAACTACCATAATCATAAACTTATAATTTGACAGCTGTCAAAATTATTCACCATCACTTGTGTAGAACTAAATACTTAAAATAGAATCTAGAAAACAATTTCCCTTTTATAAACCTCAACATCACTTCTCAGCCTTTTGGCTAAGATTAAGTGTATAAACCTTAACAGCCTGAATGATGCATGCTCATTGGTAAACTGAAAAGTAAAGTTAATTCAACTTACAATCCAATAGACATACGATGAAAGAAAACATCTTCCCCACAGACACTGCCAGGGACAATCTGACTGACTCTGGCATTGACCAAACAAGAATTTGAGAGGGTTTCCATAGAAGCAAGAATGTGACTTCCATTTTTCCCAGACAGAGACCCATCCAAGTCTTCCAAAATTGCTGCGTGAGGAAATGGAAATGCTACTATGTTGGGAGAGTTTGTAAACTTTAACTGGTTGGTCTTCACAGTAAATCCACCTATAAAATGGAAGATAAGAGTGTTACATAAGGCACAGCAGATTATTATAACAAATGGCAGCTGAATTTGCTGGGATATATTCAGTACTTTAAATTGCATATTTATACAGTTTTGTTCAAGAAAAAAAAAATCATGAGTGCTTAGTGTATGCCAGGCTCTGTGGTATGTACTGGAGGCACAGTGGAAAACAAGAGCAATATTGATATTGCCTTCATACGGTCTGCATTTTAGGGCAGTGATTCTCAACCAGGGGTCATTTTGCCCTCCAGGGGACATCTGGCCCTATTTGGAATCATTTGGGGCTGTCACAATTATGTAGATGGCAGTGATATTGACATCTGGCGGGTAGAGGGAGGGATGCTGATTAACTTCCTCAATGCACAAGACAGTCCCCACAACAAAAAACAATTCAGCCCAAAACACTAATAGTGCCAAGGGTGAGAAACTGTTCTAGTGGGAAATAGAGACACGGAACACTAACTTACTAATTACTGACTACTAAAGGTGTCTTGGTTTAGTCTTTCCATCTGTCTGCTCCAGTTCTTCTGTGGTGAGTTTAACCCCGCCTCTTCTGAGGTTTATACTTGAAAGATTTACCCTCAAAAGCAACTTTCAATCATGTGGACAAAGAGTAATAGTAACACACTTTTTAAGTATTAGCTCTAGAGCTATCTTCTTAGCAGTCTGTCTCTCACACCACCTCCATGTGATTTGTCAGAACTGCCAGTAGTCCAGTTGCCCAGGAAGGAACTATGGCAGTGGTCTTCTAAACCACACAGCCCTGTCATTAAAATATTTACATTAAGCACATATCTCTCTGTACATATGCGACTATACGTCTTTATTATGTACATTATGAAATAGACAAAAAGGAAAATAAAAAAGAATAAGATACAGATAAATAGAAGCCCTGGTGCTTTCACTCGGCATCCCAGTTGAGTCCATGCAGTGAATTAAGTCCCACATTCAAGACTCCATGATTAACCTCTGGCAACTTCTAAAGTTCATCTCATACCACAACCACCTGAAACTACAATTCAGTACTATTGGGATTTTTTTTGCATATGCTATTTCTAATACTTAGAAACTCTTCTCGGCACATTCTCTCTTGCAAATATCCATTCACCTTTCAAAACCCTGCTTAAGAGTCATCTCTATGGCCCTGGCCAGTGTGGCTCAGTTGGCCAAGCATCATCCCATACATCAAAATGCCGTTGATTCCATTCCCAGCTGGGGAACAAGCACAGGTTACTGGCTTGATCCCTAGTAGGGAAAGTGCAGGAGGCAGCCGATAGATATTTCTCTCTCTCCCTCTCACTTCCTTTCTCTCTAAAACCAATTTTTTAAAAATATTTAAAAAAAATAAAAAGAGTCACATCTCACCTGACCTCCTTCCTTGCTCTTTTTTAAAAAAATATATTTTATTAATTTTTTACAAAGAGAAAGGGAGAGGGATAAAGAGTCAAAAACATCAATGAGAGAGAATCATCAATCAGCTGCCTCCTGCACAGCCCCCACTGGGGATGTGCCCGCAACCAAGGCACATGCCCTTGACCGGGATCGAACCCGGGACCCTTGAGTCTGCAGGCCAATTCTCTATCCACTGAGCCAAACCAGGTGGGGCCCTTCCTTGCTCTTTTCAATGACCTTGTTCAGTTTTCTAGGACTGTACTCATCACACTCTAGTACAGAGACCAGATTAAACAATTAATTTTGGGCCTAGATCAAGAGCTTCTGGAAGAGAAGAACTATGTGTTTTTCATTTTTGTACTCCCCAGTTCCTTAAACAAACCTGGAATAGACAGTCTTTAAACAAATAAACAATATGACTTAGCAAGATTATGCAGTGAGAAGGAATTAGAGCTAATAAGGAACAGAGTGCTTTTTTATGTGTCTTATAAATGATGTGAAACAATGAAGCTTTAAAGAATGAAGAGTTGTGAGTTGAAGTGAAGGTCCTAAGTTATTTTTATTCCTATTATTTACAATTTTAAGTCAGATGCCACCCAAATAAACACAGTCTTTGGCTCTGCTTATACAGAAGGAAAAAAAAAAGTAAAGTAGAGACTTGCTGATTATTCATTTAATTAAAAAAACAAACAATTATCTAAATTGGTGATTCAAACCACAAGAGCATATTTACTTGAATTACTTGGTTTGGCTGTTTACAAAGATCAAATCAACTAGATTGCTCCCCACTCCTTTTCACCTTAGCCCATGAGTCCTCCAAAGTATTTCTCACCACCTCTGAGCTGTGGGTAACAATTGAACAAAAATTCCTATGGTTCTCTTTGTGCATACAACAAACCTTGGGCTGTTGAAAACATAAAGTACTAAATTCTGTCCCTTTCAGTAAAGATTGCATATATGTTAGTTTATATTCATATGTCTATCCATTCAACTTTATCCAGTAATTTAATCAATGAGTCTATTAGGCACAGGCTACTAGGTACTAATGATAAAACTGTGAGAAGAGACATAGTCCCTGCCTTTGTGAAGCTCAGAGTCCAGCAGAGACACAGTGTCATAATAATAGTGTGATAGACGCCATCATGGGATGAGAATGGGGAGCTACAGGAGCCATATTGAGAATACCTGGCCTCATCTAGGATTTATTTTAGGTGATTTGAGCAGCAGTTTCTATCGATGCAATTTTATAACTGAAAGAAATAATGAGTCACAAAGGCTTTGCCACTATTTATCATATTTACTTGAGTGTTTGCCTTATTTACTGTTTGTCTTATCTATCCAATCAACTTACCTTGTCCTCGGGAACAGCCCGAACAGGTTCTAATGGACACGCAGTCAGTGAGATCAAAATTAACAAAAGTTGTGTTAGATACCATCAGTTCCCATCTTTTGGGAGTTTTTATCCCTGCTGACATACACAGGCTTTCCTATGATTCACAAGGGGGAAAAGAAGGTAAGAAAAAGAAGAGAACTAGTACAATTTGTAATGCACAAATAGAAACAATCTTATCTAATAAAAGAGTAATATTCAAATTGACCATACCTCTGCTACACCCACAAGCCACACCCACCAGCCAATCAGGAGTGGGTATGCAAATTAACTGAACCAAGATGGCTGCAGCCATGGAGAGAGCAGGAGGCTTGGGTTTCCCTGGCAATGGAGGAAGCCAAGCTTTCCGCCTGCCTTGGCCTACTGGGCCTCCACTTAAGGCTACAAAGTTTCAATTATAGAAGATAAATAAATCCCAACAAAAATGGTGGCAGCCATGGAGCTGGAGAGAGCAGGAGGCTTGAGTTGCCCCAGGCGATGGAGGAAGCCAAGTTTCCGCAGCCCTAGCCTACTTGGCCTCTACTTAAGGCTACAAAGTTTCAATTATAGAAGATAGATAAATCCCAACAAAAATGGATGCAGCCACAGAGCAAGCAGGAGGCTTGGCTTCGCTCAGGGCTACAAAGTTTCAATTATAGAAGATAAATAAATCCCAGATACCAGGGAATCCACTTGGGTCGCCTGGGGGCATGGCCACCACAGGCCCCTCGCCCCGGCCGCCCCACGCCCCAAGGGAACCCCCACCCTGATCCGGGACACCCTTCAGGGCAAACCAGGCAGCCCCCACCTGTGCTCCAGGCCTCTATCCTATCTAATAAAAGAGTAATATGCAAATTAACCATCACTCCAACACTCCAAGATGGCTGCCCCCATGTGGTCAAAGATGACTGACCTCATGTGGACACAAGATGGCCACCACAAGATGGCCAGCTGGGGAGGGCAGTTGGGAGGGACCAGGTCTGCAAGGGAGGGCAGTTGTGGGTGATCAGGCCAGCAGGGGAGGGCAGTTAGGGGTGACCAGGCTGGCAGAGGAGGGAAATTGGGGGCAACCAGGCCTGCAAGGAAGGGTAGTTGGGGGGGACCCAGGCCTGCAGGGGAGAGCAGTTGGGGGGGACCAGGCATGCAAGGGAGGGCCGTTGGGGGCAATCAAGCCTGTGGGGAGGGCAGTTAGGGGCAAACAGGCTGGCAGGGGAGCAGTTAGGCATCAATCAGGCTGGCAGAGGAGTGGTTAGGAGGTGATCAGGCTGGCAGGCAGAAGCGGTTAGGGGCAATCAGGAAGGCAGGCAGGTGAGCAGTTGGGAGCCAGTAGTCCTGGATTGTGAGAGGGATGTCCGACTGCCCGTTTAGGCCGGATTGGGCCTAAATGGGCAGTCGGACATCCCTCGAGGGGTCCCAGATTGGAGAGGGCACAGGCTGGGCTGAGGGACACACACTCCCCGTGCACAAATTTTGGCAGCGGGCCTCTAGTTAAGAAAATAAATAGACAAGCTTCAGACTGAGAGAAAATATTTACAAATCATATACATGACAAAAGATCACCATAAAATACACTATATTTTTATGAGAATGATAAGTAAAAAATTGTGATGATACCAAATGCTAATGAGGATAAGGGACAACTACAATTCTCATATATTGCCGGTGGGAGTACAAATTGACACAGCCATTGTGGCAAATAGTTTGGCAGTTTCCGACCTAGTTAAACATACCCTTATCATACAGCCTAGTAATTCAACTCTTAGTGTATACCTTTGAGAAATGAAAATTATGTTCAAAACTGTCAAACCTCAGAGGGAAGGCAGGGGAGGGTGGGGGAAGGGGGTAGAGATCAACCAAAGGGCTTGCATGCATGCATATAAGCATCACCAATGGACACAGATTCAAGGGGAGTGAGGGCATGTGCTTGGGGGGTGGGGGGTGGAGTGGAAGGAGACATATGTAATACTTTAATAAAGAATTTTAAAAAATAAAATTATATTCATATAAAAACTTTATGCACATGGCCATAACACTTTCATTTGTAAGTATAAAATCAGGAAACAACTCAAATGCCCTTCACAAATGAATGGATAAACAAACTGTGGTATAACCTTATAGTAGAATACTACCCAACAATCATAAGGAATAAAATATTGTTTTTTGCAACAAATTAGATAAACTCCCTAAAGGCATCTGGGAGTGAGAGAAGCCGGTGCCAAAGGTTTCACACTATCTGATTCCTTTTATATGAATGATGGTTGAAAAGACAGAGAATAGATGAGTGATTCCCAGGGGTTGATGTGAGAGGAGGATGTGGCTACAAAGAATGAGCTGGAGGGAGTTTATGGGGTTGATGCAACTGTTCTGCATCCTGATTGTGGTGGTGGTGGTTACACCAGTCTATACATATGTTAAAAACTGGACATTGTACATCAAAAAAAAAGTCAGGCCCTCGCTGGTTTGGCTCAGTGGATAGAGCAACAGCTCATAGACTGAAGGGTCTCAGGATCAATTCTGGTCAAGGGCAAGTTCCTCGGTTGGAGGCTCTGACCCTGGGGGGTATACAGGAGGCAACCAATTGATATGTCTCTCTCACATTGATGTTTCTCTCTGTGTGTTTCTCCTCCTCCCTTCTACTCTCTCTAAAAAGTCAATGGAAAAATATTCTGGGGTAAGGATTAACAACAACTACAAAAAAGTCAGTTTTAATGTATGTTAATATAAAAATTAAAATTTAAAAACCTAAAAAAAATTGCTTCCAGAATTAAACCACAAAATTTCTTCAGCAAACTCCATCTAATCAAGTTGTTAGTGCTCCATTGTACATTTGAGGATCACCAGAAGTTTTCAGGGACTTCCAACAGGAAAGAGTGACAGAAACAAACAGAAGAAAAACAGTGGAGACAAAGCCAGTATAGAAATCAGAAGAAAACTTAAAATATCACCACTAATAACCACAGAGAAATAAATATACTATATCCATGAAACAAGAAGAAGCCAAAGAAAAGGAGGTGGGGGTCAGAAAGGAAAAGAGAATGAAAACAGGAGAGCAGAAATAACAAATTCAATAAGAAAAAATGACAAGGTAGCCTAGAAAGTAGAATAAAAATACAGTTGGGAAATCAGAGAGAAACTTAAGATTAGAAAACCAATTTAGGAGGTCCAATATCCAAATAATAATAGTTTTCAAAAAAGAAAAATAAAGAGGAGAGAATTATAAAATTCTCAAAGAAATAATACTGAAGGTTCTCCCCAGTGCCTAACACCAAGGATAGGACAAAAAGCCACACAAGGTACATCATATTGAAGTTGCAAAACCTCAGGAACAAGGACAAGATCCTAAAACCGTCCAAAAAGGAAACTAAAAGGTTACACATAAAAGACCTAGAATTAGCCCCGCCGGTGTGGCAGTGGATTGAGCATCATCCCATGGCCCAAGAAGTCCCCAGTTCGATTCCCAGTCAGGGCACATGACAGGGTTGTGGCTGGATCCTCAGTAAGGGGCATGAAGCAGGCAGCCGATCAATGTTTTTCCCTCATGAATGTTTCTCTCTCTCTCTCCCTCTCCTTTCCTTTATTTAAAAATCAATAAAAACATATTTTTTAAAAAGACCTAGAATTAGAGGACCTTAAAACTATTCAACCTCAAGACTAGAAGATAGAAGATACTGAAACACTGCCTTCAAAATAACAATTCAAAATGAACTTAACCTGGTATTCTATAACCGACAACCTACCGATAAGGGGTTCTCTGTTTGTAGCTCAAAACCTTTACCTTCTACAGACCCTTAATTTGTTAAGAAAGTTACTATAGGCTACACTCTAATAAATGAGGAATTAAATCAGAAAGGAGGAAGATGTGGGAGTTAGGAGCAAGAGTTTCAATAATGGGGAGACATGGAGAAAATATCCAGGATACTGGTCAAGAGAAATACCAGGATATAGCTGTGAAACTCCTCATCCGCATGCTAGTACAAGTGTGAACACTTGGGACTATTGTTTGGCATTATCCCCTAGAGCTGGAGGGACATCCTCTGAGCCAGCAGTTTACAACTTTGCATATATTCAACAGAAGTGCATGCACATATAGAGACATCAAAGATTGTTCATAACATCATCATCTGTAATGACTCCAAACTGCAAATAATCAAATGTCTATCAAGAGCAATATAGCTTTAAAAAAAAAAAAACTGTGGTACAGTCATAAAGTAGAAAACTGCATAGCAACTGGAAGAATAAAGTATTATAACATAAAAAATGAATGAATCTTGTAGACATAGTGTTGTGCCAAAGAAGCCAGACACTACAGAGCTATGATTCCATTTATATAAAGTTCAAAAACAGATTTGAAACCAAACTATATCTATAGAAGTCTGAATAATGTCCCTCTTCAGGAGGGGTCTGGGGGTTGGGTTAAATGAGAGGAGGTATGAGGGGTATCAGAGGAAGTGGTAATGTTCTATTATTGACAGGGTGCTATGCACATGATTTTTGCTTTTTAAAAATCTATTGAGATCTTTGCTTGTCATTTCTGCACTTTTCTCCATTAACATTATATTTCTATAAAACTTTTATTTTAAACAGTGGAACAAAATACTACAGAAAAGTAATACACAAGATGTGAAGGTGAAGAAAGAAAAGTGTTTGAAGTCCTTGCATTGCTCAGGTAAAATTTAACAGTGCTGATGTAATTTAGATTTTAAGACAAGCAGGCATGTTAAAAATTTAAATCCAATGATGAACATAATTATACAAAATTAATAACTTTAAAATGAATATATAGATATAGATATAGATATAGATATTATTGTGTGTATATATATATATATATATATATATATATATATATATGCCTAAGCGACCGTTGCAACTGAAGCAACCAAATGGACAACTGAATAGGCTGCATGGGGCGACCAGGCCAGCAGGGGGGGGCAGTTGGGGGTGACCAAGCCGGCAAAGGGGGGGGCAGTGAGGGGCGACCAGGCCGGTAGAGGGGGGCAGTGAGGGGCAACCAGGCTGGCAAGGGGGCAGTTGGGGGCGACCAGGCCAGCAGGGGGGGGCAGGTTGGAGTGATCAGGCAGGCAGGCAGGTGAACAGTTAGGAGCCAGTGGTCCTGGATTGTGAGAGGGATGTCCGACTGCCGGTTTAGGCCCGATCCCCAGGATCGGGCCTAAACTGGCAATCAGACATCCCCCAAGGGGTCCCAGATTGGAAAGGGTGCAGGCTGAGCTGAGGGGACCCCCCCCCCCGTGCACAAATTTCATGCACCAGGCCTCTAGTATACTAATAAAAGGGTAATATGCTAATTAGACCAGGAGACCTTCCGGGAGACCTTCCGGATGTCCTTCCGTACAAAGCCATGGTGGTGGAACTGAGGCAGAGGTGGTTAGGGGCGATCAGGCCAGGAGAGGAGGGCAGTTGGGGGTGATCAGGCCGGCAGGGGGGCAGTTGGGGGGGGGCAGGTCGGCAGGGGGGGGCCAGATGGGGGTGAGCAGGTCAGCAGGCAGAGTGGTTAGGGGCGATCAGGCAGGCAGGCAGGTGAGTGGTTAGGAGCCAGCGGTCCTGGATTGCGAGAGGGATGTCCGACTGCCGGTTTAGGCCCGATCCCAATTGGGCATCCCCCAAGGGGTCCCAGATTGGAGAGGGTGCAGGCCAGGCTGAGGGACACCCCCCTTCTGTGCATGAATTTCGTGCACCAGGCCACTAGTATATATATATTTGTCTTGTCAATGCAAGACAAATCAAGTTTAAAAAGTAGAGACGAAGAAAACATTGCAAACTGAAAGCACAAAATGAGATAGTAGAAATAAATGCAGATGTATGGGAGACATCAGTGTGCAGATGGTAATTGAAATCACTAGAGAAAATGAGATTTCTCCCAGGGAGAGCAAGTATTTTGAGAAGAGAAGGGCCCTTAGAACAGACTTTAGAGAAACAAAAAAATGAAAGGTCTAAATTGAGGAAGACAAATCCACCAGTGAAAGTGGGAAGGAACCTCTAGAGAAACAGGAGAAAAATTTAACTAAGCCCATTAGCATCTGTCTGAATAAGGTGAACATAATATATATCCAAAGCAGGACATTTTTGAGAGTTTGAAATGGGGTGCTAGTTGGACAACCAGTTTAAACAAACTGCACAACCAAACTAGGGTGGACAGTATAGTGATGATAGAGTGCGTCACTTTGTCTTGTATATTAAAGCTACCCTCACTGTAAATAATTCTACTCATCTCAATATAAAGGTAATGTTGGGTGTGAGAGTACCAACATATACACTAACTAGAGGCCTGATGCAAGAAATTCGTGTAAGAGTAGGCCTTCCTTACCCTGGCTGCTGGCACCAGCTTCCCTCTGGTACCCAGGAGCCAGGCTTCCCTCTGGCTGCTGGCAGGCACTTGGGACCCAGGCTTCCCTCGCAGCCCCAGCTTCGTCCGGAAAGACATCCGGTCTAATTAGCATATTACGCTTTTATTATTATAGACTAGAGGCCTGGTGCACAAAACTTGTGCACGGGCAGGGGGTGGGGGGCGCTCAGCCCAGCCTGCACCCTCTCCAATCCGGGACCCCTTGGGGTTGTCCAACTGCCAGTTTTGGCCCAATCCCGGGCATCCCTCTCACAATCCAGGACCGCTGGCTCCTAACTGCTCACCTGCCTGCCTGCCTGATTGCCCCTAACTGCCCCCCTTGCCAGCCTAATAACCCCTTAACTGCCTCTGCCTGCTGGCCTGGTTGTCCCCAACTGCCCCCCTCTACCGCCTGGTCGTCCCTAACTGCCTCCCTTCGCCAGCCTGGTCACCCCTTATTGCCCCCCCTGCCTGCCTGGTCACCCCCAACTGCCTCCCTCTGCCAGCCTAGTCATCCCTCACTGCCTCCCCTGCCAGCCTGGTCATCCCAACTCCCCCTCCGTTGGCCTGGTTGCCCCTAACTGCCCCCCCCCCCACCAGCCTGGTCACCCCACGCAGCCTGCTGTTCAGTCGTTTGGTCGTCCCTCACTAACACCCCTGCCGGCCTGGTCACCCCATGCAGCCTGCTGCTCAGTCGTCCATCTGGTTGTTTTGGTCGTGAAGGCCCCTGGCTTCTTATATATTAAGATATTCTAGTTAGAGGCAAAAAAATAATTATTATTCTTTCCAATAACAACAAGGCCTTCTAGAAACTAGTGTTTGTTTTAGAATACGATTCACTGATAATTGTGTGCCACCAATTATATGTGGGTGGAAGGTCTAAGAATAATAGGCCAAATTCTCAGAAAATCTTATTACCTAAAGAAATGGCAGGCACAGAAGATGGAGGCTAACATCAGTTCCACAACCACAGAAGTCAGGTCTCTCTTTTTTATTTTTAAAACAACTGACACAGTTTCTTATGTCAATAAAAGGTTCCCAAATAAATCTAAACATTATTGTGTTAAATAAAGATTCAGAGATATGGTTCTTGTTTGTTTTTCACCCTAGGACTCTGCAGAGCCTTTAATGTGTTAAAATATGACATGAAATTCAGGGGATGAGAGGTGTGATAAACAGTATACCCTAAATATTATTAACCTAAGAATTTCCTTTTCTTAGACCCTCTCTTGGGGCTAGCCTTCCATAAAAAACACATCAGGAAATATTGAAATAGGTACTAATACATGCTCATTGTCAAAGCTATTTTCCATGTGTAACTGAGAAAGTATTTGACCAGGAGTGGGAGAATAACCAGGTGGTCCCACCTCCACACTACTAGGCATGGATCTTGGGCTTTCACTTGATTTCCTAAAGCCTGCATTTCTTTACCTGTAAATTCAAGAGTTTTAACTAGATTAACACTTAGGTAGTATTTAGCTCTAAAATGACATGGTTTTAATATTTGCATGCCTAACCAGGATCTAGATCTCCCCTAGAACCAAGTGTTTGACATTTCCCATCCAGGGACTTTTGTCCTACACTTACTTGTTAGGAGACTAAGATGCCCTCAGCTGTGTTGCAGTCCCAGTGAATCCCATCTCAGGGATATGATTATTTTTATTATCTCATGATTACCATCCCTTTGTCAAAATTTATTTCTTAATTTATGTCACTCACCCATTGATTATGATGTCTACTTAGCATCAATTAAGATGTTGTGACATTAATTTACCAGGACACTTACTCAGCTTGATGGACATTTGGTTTTTAGAATCTCCACAAAGGTTATTTTGGAAATATTTAAGAGCCTTTGAACTATGGTATATCAGAATCTAAATCTGAGTCCCATCTTTTCTTGGAAATTATGCAGTCTAAAAAAAATCCTTTCTCAAGGTAATTCTTTCATAGAAAAGGAAAAACTGGCAGATATTTCCCTCATGGAAAGGATGGTTCAAAAGAGATTTAACTAAATAAGTTTGAGAATTAAACATAGAAAAATGTAGGTTAGAAACAAAATAATTTTTAATCTTAATATTTATATCTAGAGCTATGAAATAATTTCCAAGGGAAGTACAAAAGTCAATAATTATCATTTAAATTTCAACTGGCCAAATAATTCAGTAACAAACAAAAGAGAATGCTCTTTCCATGGTTCTCAGAAGTACCTTAGTTCCCTTCCATCTGTGATTATTATGGCAATGCTTATGCATGTACCTCTTTCAAAACAAGAACTGAGGGGACCCATTATAGGTCTGAAGCCTTACTGAGACCAAAGGCAACCATGGGCTTCCCTGGAGGAGAAGAGGTACTTCTCTTCTTGGAGGAGCTCTTTGCCTAATCTACAGCATGGTATCCTGGCCTTGCAGTGCCACAGATGTGATCTACAGTCTTACGTTTATCATGTAGAAACCCACAGTTTAAAAAAATAGAAGACAGAGAGACAACAGGCCAAAACACTTTTGCTTAGCCAAGTCACCAAACCAGAGCTAATAATTAACCTAACTGCAGTTTTAGCCTCTCTCAGGAATGCAATGTTAAACCAATCAATCTGAAGTTTCCTGAGCATCACTGGTGAGGCAAAATCTGCTTGATAAAACCACTGCCCTTCCCTCCCCCAAAGATGACCTGGTTTAAAAATAATCCTTTCTTTTCCTTTGCTAAGAACTCCCCTGTATGTATTGGGAGGGAGGTGGGTTGATTGAGCAAACGAAAAAGGCGGGGTTTGGGGGGGCAGAACTCATGGATAGGTATAAAGTGGATAAATGGAGATGTGGGAAAAATGAAATAAAGGGGGGGACTCCCCTGCCACACCCTTTTGCCTCTAAAAGCCTTGTGTTTTGTACAACCACTCAGAGCTTTCTTTAGGTAGGAAACTTCCCCGTTCATGAATCACTTAATAAAGCTAATTAGATATTCAAATTTACTTGGTTGAATTTTGTTCTTTAACACTACACTTAAGGAAGTATTAGGGAGTCATATAACAATGTAAATTTATATTACCTATTTTTTTTGGGGGGGCACCCTAAATAGAGTAGTAAGGACCCTATGAAAAAAATGTTGCTGTAGAAACTTGGCAAACCACAGTGCAGAGACAATATGAAATCATGCTATTCTATAATTATTGTGAGGTTAAAATAAACTAACTTAAAATTATTAGATGTATATTTAATTGGTATGGGTAATAATGCTACATTGCAACCAAATAAAAATTCTGCAAGCTACTCATGATTTTTATGATTTATATTAACTTATAACATTGAATCTTTGTATATATTTGAATTTTATTATAAATACTACCAGTTACAAATAAAAAGCTCCTCTAATTTTTTTTTAAAATATATTTTATTGATATTTCACAGAGAGAAAGAGAGAGGGATAGAGAGCTAGAAACATCGATGAGAGAGAAACATCGATCAGCTGCCTCCTGCACACCTCCCACTGGGGATGTGCCCGCAACCAAGGTACATGCCCTTGACCGGAATCGAACCCGGGACCTTTCAGTTTGCAGGCCGACGCTCTATCCACTGAGCCAAACCAGTTTCGGCTCCTCTAACTTTTACCAGTTAAATAATAAGACTCACTGAAGAATGCTATTAAAATTACATATCCTGGGTCACCAGGAAGCCCATCACATAGGATGCTGTTTTGATGGACAGCCTAAAACAACCACACTTAGGTACTTACCTTGTGGGCAAAATGACCAAGGAATAAGCTGTCAGTAACTAAAGTATTTGCATCACTTTCCAAGATATCAATTCCAAAATCTCTGCATGAATAAACTTGGAAGTTTCTCAGGTGAAGATTGCTACTTCTAAAAATCTGTTAAAAACAAAACAAAACCAAAAATCAGCATATGTTATGGCAAAGATCTCAGGCTTGGCTTTGCTGGCAGATTTCCGGTAACTTCTTAATTATTAATTAAGTATAAATAAGCATGCTTTTGCCCATCAATATCTGCACAGACATCCCAAAGTTGTTGTGAGGTCAACACTAACTAGTCCTGTTTAGTAACACCCCCTCTATACTTTTCATTTCTCCTCATAATAACTGATACATTAAAAAGGTCAATGTGAATTCTTCACATTTCGAAAATAAACTTGCCATTTCCAAATTACACAAAATTAGTGGAGAAAAACATAGCATCCAAGAACCCAGTATTTAACATTTTCTTCAGTGTAGTATATATTAACTAATATTGTCAGAAAATTGTAAATGTGAAATAAGTAATTGAACATGACTACAGACTCGAAATACATTATGTGAACATATATTTATGACAGGTTATGTTAGCAGGCCCAAACTGGGATCAAGTATTAACAAAATTAGATTAATAAAGTTGAAAGAATCCCAGTAATTTATAGTACAGAACCCTTCATTTTCACCTAGGACTTATATTAACTAACCAAGTGATCTTGGAAAAGACATCTAACTTCTCTTTAGGCCTCATTCAACCATCTTTAAACCAGGGTGGAGATCAGGACTAGCAATTAACCTAACAGAATCATTCCTTATTCATTAAATAGGGTTATGGTTGCTTTCATATCTTAAAGTGGAAGTTTCCTATTAATTAAGACCAAGGTAGCCTTGATTTATCATAGTATTATGCTTCTGTCAATCTGTCTTTATGCTTGAATTTTGAAGAATTAAATAGCTTGCATTTCCCATTTTGAATGCACCAATAATTTTTATAAAATAATAGATTTTTGAAGATACAAAGGTCTACATAAGTAAAATAGGTATGATCTTGTCACAATTATTACTCAATTACAGGTATCTCAAGTTCTGGCAAATAACTCATATTTAAAAGCAACTAACACCTGGCATTAACTAGAGAACCTGGTAATTACTAAAGGAAATCAACACCCAATAGCAAAAAAGTCCCTATTTATAGTATAAATACAGCTTGCATAATGTGTTCTTATCTCGCTCTCCCTCCTATAAAAGAATCACTCTGCATTTATGATACATGATGAGGACAGGGTATTTTTCTCAATTTTTATTAACATACATACAGAAGGGTCAGATTGCCTAAGTTGGAATCCAGCAATTCTTAGCTGTGTGACATGAGCACATATTTTACCCCTAACCCAGAGAGTTTTCTTATCTACCAAAGGAGGACAATAATAATGTTTCCCGAGGAGAAACTAAGATGGCGACATAGGTAAGCACCTAAACTGCTGCCTCGCACAATTTCAAAACTACAGCTAAAAGACAGAACGGACACCATCCAGAGCAACAGGAAAGCTGGCTGAGTGAAAATTCTACAACTAGAAGGAAAGAGAAAAGCTCACAGAGAATTGGAGGTATGGCAAAGGGTCTTTGTGGGCAGCTGAGAGCCTGGCTGACTTTCTCTGGTGGAAGGGGGAAGGAAGCCCCCGACCGCACTGAACCCCAGTTCTGACTGCACTGAACCCCAGTCCCAGGCGAAACCCCGTGGACCCAGGCTCATACAGGGGGAGTCTGGACTGTCAGGTAGAGAGAAAGGCACCCGGAGACTCGGAGAGCCGGGGGAGTCCCAGGGGAGCCCCAGTGGGCAGGGGTCTTGAAGCATGCATGCCAGTGTGCACAAAGGCTGCGGAGGTTGCTACAGGCTTTCCCTAGCAGAAGGGAGTCAGAAGCTCCTGACTGCACTGAACCCCAGTTCTGACTGCACTGAACCCCAGTTCCAGGCGAGCCCCTGGGGACCCACGCTCTTACGGGGGGAATCTGGACTCTCGGGCGGAGACTCGGGAGCCGGGGAAGGCAGAGGTCTGGGGGCGCACGCGTGCCAGTGTGCACAAAGGCTGCGGAGGTTGCCACAGGCTTTCCCTAGTGGAAGGGAGTCAGAAGCTCCTGACTGCACTGAGCCCCAGTTCTGACTGCACTGAACCCCAGTTCCAGGCGAGCCCCTGGGGACCCACGCTCTTGTGGGGGGAGTCTGGACTCTCGGGCGGAGACTCGGGAGCCGGGGAAGGCAGAGGTCGAGAGGCGCGCGCACGCAAGGGCAAGGCTGACTGAAGCCAAGACTGTCTGCTCCGCCCTGAGACTCCACCCCATCCAAGCTGAGCACAGAGGCTATTACAATTTGGCAAGTCTAATCCTATAAGGCTGTCTCCAGCACCGAACTTCTCCCAGCATAGACACAGCAGATCTATACAGCCAACTGGCCTGGAGGTCAATTCCTCCCAGTGATACCAACAACAATCAAGACTTAACTACAACAAGGCTGTACACACAGTCCACAAAGGGGTGCACCAAGAGTGTCCACCTCAGGTTAACTGGGGAGGCCGACCCACTGGGCCATATAGGAAACCTAGCACACAAATCTATCCTACCAACTCAGGGAAGCAGTGAAAATGCGGCGTCAAAGAAACAGATCACAAACGAAAGAAATGGAGGAAAACAAATGACTGGATATAGAATTCAAAACCACGGTTATAAGGCTTTTCAAGAATATCCTAGAAAAGGCCGATAAATATAACGAGACCCTCGAAGATATGAAAAAGGACCAACTAGAAATTAAACATACACTGACTGAAATAAAAAAATATTATACAGAGACCCAACAACAGACTAGAGGAACACAAGAATCAAGTCAAAGAATTGAAATACAAAGAAGCAAAAAACACTCAACCGAAAAAGCAAAAAGAAAAAAAAAAAAATCCAGAAAGTTGAAGATAGTGTAAGAAGCCTCTGGGACAACTTCAAGCATACCAACATCAGAATTATGTGGGTGCCAGAAGAAGAGAGAGAACAAGATACTGAAAACCTATTTGAAGAAATAATGACCGAAAACTTCCCCCACCTGGTGAAAGAAATAAACTTACAAGTCCAGGAAGCGCACAGAACCCCAAACAAAAGGAATCCAAAGAGGACCACACCAAGACACATCATAATTAAAATGCCAAGGGCAAAAGACAAAGAGAGAATCTTAAAAGCAGCAAGAGAAAAACAGTTAGTTACCTACAAGGGAGCACCCATATGATTGTCAGCTGATTTCTCAACAGAAACTATGCAGGCCAGATGGGAGTGGCAAGAAATATTCCAAGTGATGAATAACAAGAACCTACAACCAAGATTACTCTACCCAGCAAAGCTATCATTCAGAATTGAAGGGTAGATAAAGAGCTTCACAGATAAGAAAAAGCTAAAGGAGTTCATCACCACCAAACCAGTATTATATGAAATGCTGAAAGGTATTATTAAAGAAGAGGAAGAAGAAAAAAGTAAAGATAAAAATTATGAACAACAAATGCATATCTACCAACAAGTGAACCTAAAAATCAAGTGAATTAAAAACCTGAGGAACAGAATAATCTGGTGAATATAATAGAATCAGGGGCATAGAAAGGGAGTGGACTGATAATTCTCAGGGGGAAAGGGGTATGGAGGGGTTCATGAAGAGACTGGACAAAAATCATACACCTATGGATGAGGACAGTGCGGGGGAGGTAAGGGCAGAAGGTGGGGTGGGAACCAGGTGGAGGGGAGCTATGGGGGGGAAAAGGAGAAACAATTCTAATAATCTGAATAAAGATTTATTTTAAAAAATAAATAAATAAATAAATAAAATAAAAATAAAAATAAAAAAACAATGTTTCCCCCAAAGGTTAAGATGATTAACTGAGAAAATATACAAAAATATTAGCTATCAAGATCATCAAATAGATATAAATTTATATTTACTCACAGTAGAAATTTTACCTGCTGGAATATTCTGTTTAAGTATCTATATATAAGACACTTATGTCTAATGACCAGAATATAGTCTGACAATAATGAAAACTAATAATTAAAGTTTAAGAAATTTTAAAACAATGTGCTTCTTATGATGCAGAAGGCACTTCTAAATGTAACCATTTCCAGAGTCATCATTATTATCAACATCAGTCTATCACCACCCAACACTGTTTATTAACAACAGCTATTATTATACACCCAGCAAGACTGGGACACTTTTCTAGTCACTTTATATGCAGGCACTTATCTAACTCACAAAACAAACTTATCATTTAGGTTCTATAACTATTTCCATTTTACGAATGAGAAAGAAACAGGGAATTTGCCTAAGGTCACACAGATAGGAAGAGGGAACATTTGAGTTTACATGGCTATGTACAGAAGAGGTTAATTGTTGTTTTTTTCTTTTTTAACAGCTTTATTAATATACTAGAGGCCCGGTTCATGAAATTAGTGCACAGGAGGGGGGTGTCCCTCAGCCCTGCCTGCACCCTCTCTAATCTGGGACTCCTTGGGGGATGTCTGACTGCCGGGATCGGGCCTAAACCGGCAGTTGGACATCCCTCTCACAATCCGGGACTACTGGCTCCTAACTGCTCGCCTGCCTGCCCGATTGCCCCTAACCACTTCCATTTGCCAGCCTGATCGCCCCCTAACCACTTCCCTGCTGGCCTGATTGATGGCTAACTGCTACTCTGACAGCCTGATTGCCCTCCCCTGCCCTCCCCTGCCAGCCCGATCACCCACAACTGCCCTCCTCTGCCGGCCATCTTGTGGTGGCCATCTTATGATGATGTGAAGGTGGCCATCTTGTGACGACATGAGGGTGGCCATCTTTTGGCAGCCATCTTGTGATGGATGACATCACGCAATGGCATCATGTGAGGGCGTGACGCCACCTAGGCTTTTATTATATAGGATACAAACCATACAATTCACCTATTAAAAGTTTACAATTGAAAGGTTTTAGTACAGTCACAGATATGTGCAACTATCACCAGAGTCAATTTCAGAACATTTTCACTTCAGTAAGAAACACCATATCCTTTAGCCTAAGCAACCATTATCTTCTTTCTGTCTCTATAGATTTCTCTCTAATGGTGTTTCATATGAGTGGAATCATATAGTATGTAGGTTTTGTGACTGCCTTCTTTTCCTTACATAATTTTTTTAAAGTTCATCCATGTTGCAGCATAGTACTTCATTCATTTTATGGCTGAATATTATTCCACTGTCTTAAGGTACCACACTGTATTTATCCATTTGTCCACCTTTTGACTATTATGAATAATGCTGCTATAAACATCTGTGTATATGTTTCTGTGAAGGTATATGTTTTTATTTTTCTTTGATATATACCTAGAAGTAAAATTAATGGATCATATGGTATCTTTGGTAATCACTTGAGAAACTGCCAGACTGTTTTCCAAAGCATCTAGACCATTTTAAATTCTCACCAGCAGTGTATGAAGGTTCTATAGGAATGGGCCTCTGTGATCCATCTCTAGCATGGCTGGCTTTTGATGGAAATGGTTGCTGAATTTCAAAAGTTCCATCATTTCAACGTATGTACATATGTGCTTTATGTTTTTTATTATTTATTTACCACAAGCAAAGGTCAGGAATTGTTAGCTTCCTTTTAATTTTTTTTTACTATTTCACTTCATTACTGCTGTGTATGTGCTCCATGTGAGTGACGTAGGTGCTTATGTAGGTGGGTTCCGACTTACAGCGAAAATCACGTTACGTAGCGCCGTAGGAATGGATCTCTGACGTAACCCGAGGACCTGCTGTAGAAAGGGCCTCAGCCCAATTTTTTTTTGAATGGCCCAATGGGAGACAGTAAGACTTAGGAGACGTATGAGGAAACAGGTGACCCCATAGGACTCAGCCAATGAGTAACCGGAGGAGGGACTGAATAAATGGGCTGTGTTCACTGCCCCAGGTGTGCCTGTACACCTGCTCTTGAGAACGTATTAGAAGTCTCATTTTCGCCATACTTTTGTCTCTGAGTCCATTATATGAATTTGGACAGGTGAGCATTTCTCACAGTTCCAATATCTCAAAATCTTTGCCAACACTTACCTCTTATAGTCTAGCCATAAGAGTATGAAGTGGTCATATCTCACTGTGGTTTTGCATCTCTAATAACTAATTATGTTGAACATATTTTCATATGCATATTGGTCATTTGTGAATCGTTGGAGAAATGTCTATTCAGATCCTTTGCTCATTTTTTAATTAGGTTATTTATATTTTTATAGTAAGAGTTCTCTATTTATTCTAGATATAAGCCCTTTTCATATATGACTTGCAGATATTGTTTCCCATTCTATCGGCTGTATTTTCACTTCTTGAAGGGATCCTCTGAAACATACATTTTTAATTTTGATAAAGTTAAACTTATCTATTTTTCTTTTGTTCCTTGTTCTCTTTGTATCATATCCAAGGATCTACTGCTTAATCCAAAATCATAAAGATTTACTCCTTTGTTTTCTTCTAACAGCTTTATAATTTTTTTTTGCTCTAACGTTTAGGTTTTTGGAGCATTTTGAGTTAATTTTTGTAAATAGTATGAGGAAAGGATCCAGTTACATGTGTGTCTCTATTTGTTCCAGCACCATTTGTTGAAAAGATTATTATTTCCTCCATTGTTTGGTCTTGGCATCCTTGTCAAAAATCAGCTGACCATAGTATGGTGTATTTCCGGACTCAATTCTATATTATTGAACTATATTTCTATCTTTGTGCCAATACCACACTATCTAAATGTACTATTGCTTTATAGTATGTTTTGAAATAAGGAAGTGTAAGTCCACCTTATTTTTTTCAGATTGTCTTGGGGGAAGTTACTTTTAAAAATTTCCTGCTATCCTGTTAATTACTTTCCTTTACTTTACTCATAAAAGTGAAGTTCCAAAAGCATTCTCATTATTTGGACTTTTAGTGCACAAGAGTTTAATCTTTAAGAATAGACATTTTTTCATGAATTCAGCACTCTGGTTACAGAACTTGAGAAAACTGATTTTAATGATTTCCCTTTAATATTTTTGTTTCATTGGGTTATTTCCTCTAGAATAAGGTTATTAAAGAGCACAGAGATAGAATTTAAGCTTCTACAAGGCATGATTGCTTCTCTGCATAAGAGGGCACTTAACAAATGTTTCTACTAGATTCTTACCCCTACATTTATAGTGCTTATTGAAAACAAGGGACATTATAAAATTAAATGAGAATACTAAATATAATTGGCAATCCCTGGGTTAACTACCCTAATTATATGTTTTGGGGCTTTCCCCATCCAAAATTATCTTTCTCTTGTTGGATATATAAAGTAAATATCTAATGTTCTTATTGTGACTTAATTTTACATTTTTATTCTGTTTCCTGAGTACCCTGTAGACATATTTCTTCATCTATGTATGTATTTTAGGCTCCAGATTTCTAAGTGGCAGAGACCAAGTGTATGTAATGTTCTCTATGTTGCACCAAATAGTGACCCTGTATAATTTTATATGTTGCTGATAACAGTGTACAAGCAAAGCTTACCTGTATGAAATCACTGTGATAATGAAAGGTAAATGACTGAATGTGAACTTGTCTCCCTTTTGAACAAAATAGAAGAAAATTTGACTCATTGATAAAAGTAAACAAAGCACTTTGAACTGGAATTTTTGTGTTCCAATGATAAATAGATTATAAAGTTTTTATCTAACAGCTCTCAGCAGTCCTAGGATCTTCTTCTTATGATTGCAGTATGTATTAGCCAAGATATTAGGGTAGCAAATGCACAACATTTGGAGTCTGGATTCTATATCTGATTGTGCCACTAACTATGTGAACAATAGCAAATTCATTTGCTTTCTGAGTTTTAATTTTTTTATACCTAAATAGGCATAGTAAGGGAGAAATGGACGACTTTTATGATCCCTCCTGGTGGTAAATCTCGATAGTAATTCTGATGTTCTCTATTACAACTGCTTAAAAGTCTCCATAAAGGAAGTCAACTAACCCTGGCTTAGTACCTAGTAATTTGTTCATTCAGCAACTATTCCACATACACCTATAATGCTGTTGGTTCCTTAAAACTATGATGATATTACAATGCTTCCCTCAGCAGCAACTCATCTCCCTTTATATAGCAATCTATATATATAAAAGGCTAAGTGAACATCTGACCGGCCAGTACATACGATGTGCACTGACCACCAGGGGGCAGACACTCAATGCAGGAGCTGCTGAGCTGCGGTGACTTGGCAGCGTCAGTTCTCAGGTGACGCACCCTGGAACCAGAGAGGAGGGAACCTGATTCCTCCAGGGGCCACACTATTCCACCTTCAGCCATGGCTGCATGAATCAGTGCACTGGGCTACTAGTGTACAATAAATCACCAAGAGAAAAATAACAGTTTTAATAAAAATAAAAAAAGAAAAGAAAAAAACTAAAGAAACTTACCTGCACACCACCTGCACTTCCCCAAACCCTGAAGTTTTGGAACAGGGTGGGGCCAGTGTCATTGTCCCAAGGTGGCTGAAACTTAGGGTAGACAAAGAGCCCACATCTAGAAAGTGAAACAAAGGTGAAATTTAGTCAGTTTCTGTGTTTCAAACATCCTACTTTTTTCTCATTGGAAAATATTAAAGTAAAAGTAATGAATAAATTCTCCCCCTTGCTAGGAAAGTAGATACTCTCCAACTTTTGTTCTTCTCCCAGAAGTGCCCTACCATTTTAGGGTTCTGTATACTTTCTTTGCTCATATCCCAGAACTGATGAGAGGTGCTCCAGGGGTCCTCAAACTTTTTAAACAGGGGGCCAGTTCACTGTCCCTCAGACCGTTGGAGGGCCGGACTATAGTTTAAAAAAAAACTATGAACAAATTCCTATGTGCACTGTGGGCCCGGGACGAGTCGGCTGCTAAGCAGGACAGGCAGCAGCACCCAGCAGGCCAGATAAATGTCCTCGGCGGGCCGCATGTGGCCCGCGGGCCGTAGTTTGAGGACCCCTGTAACTTCATAATCTTAATGATAATTTCATGACACGTGTACTAGTCCTTGCCTCAGCTTCAACATGACATAACAATTGTTCTTAATCCCTCTCATTTTCCATTATAGCAGTATTCCTATCCTATTATCATCGTAAGTATTTATAGCTTTCAACTACTGGGTTCCTACTGTATTCCAGGTGTTCTCTTAGGTGCATCGCATAAGCTCTAATTGGCACATCCAACTTCCAATGTAGATATGTTTCCATTTTACAAATAAGGGATCTGACTCTAAAAATAAACGAATAGATAAGCAATTCAGTAGGAGTAAAGTCAGGATTTGAATCGGGATCTGGCTGACTGAAGTTCGTATTTTTCCCACGATTCTCAAATTCCCTACTCTACCTTGTTTCCCATGCCCTTGATCTTAGTGGATGACATTACCCTGTACATAACAAAGACTTTGGACAGTTCCTTCTCATCTCACAGTGTGCCAGTAACAAGTGAAGAGACTCTTCTACAAGGTTCATCTTCCCACGCAGTTCCTGAGCCCAGGAACTCAAGCCTCCCAGGGACTCTGTGTTACCAGTTGCTTCTTATCTCTTGGAAGTTTAATTACTCTCTCCATTGAATTCTCCTCTGGCCACAAAAGGTGCATTTTGTCTTGCTGCCCTCTTAAGTGACTTCCTTCTCCATTTTCCTCCCTTCACCACCAAACTTGTATGGTCCAAAATGGTCTGCAGCTGCATCATCAAATCTCATATGAATGTTAAGTTATACCCTCTCAGGAGTTTTGTACAAAAACAATGCTAAACCATAAGCCTTATACCCAATATGTAGATTAATTTCCCTAAAGTTACCTTGTACAAGAATGTGCAATATTTCCAGTGAAGGAGAGAAGTGGAGCTTGTGATGTTTGGTTGGTCACAAGATGGAAAAAGTAACCAAAACCAGCAGCACACACTGTGTTTCCCTAGGGAAATTAAGGATAATTAAATAATGGTTACTACACATACAACAAAGTTAGTGGAAATAAAGACTCATATACCTGCTCATCCTGATTTTTCTTTCACTTCCTGACAAGGTATGTTGACATTTTATGGACTCATTTACTCTTTGTTCACCCATTCCCCAAACTCCCCCAGGAAACAAAAATGTTCTCATTCCTCTTCTTCCAGGCAGCTCAACTAGACTGTAATTTGCCCACCTCAATAACTGGACTCTTAGGTTAAGGGGTCTTAGGAAACATCCAGTGAGAAATTTACATAATCTAATCCAAGCTCTTTGGTGTATGCAAGCATATACATGTTCCACCAGGAACACCAACACATGTGGGTGCACACACGCTCACACACAATGCACATAGAACCAAGCAAAGTCAATATGGAAGAAAAAAATGAAATAGGTTGTTTTAAAACCACCAGTACTCAACTCCTGCCTCATGCGAGAGGGGGAACCAATACCCCAATGCTCCAATCCCTGGAAGTTGCCAGTCTCTGGGGAAGTGTAAGGGCCAGCACTAGGACTGGAAGCCCGGCCAGCAGGCAGCAGCCAGGACCTGATGGGGCAGCCAGCACTTCCTGACACGATCAACAGTGCTGTTTCCTTAACTTTAGCTGTTATTCACCATGGGTCCCAAGGCTTTCTCACCCTGGATATTTGTAGTTAGCCAGTCACTCTTCATTTTCCACTCAGTTTTGGAACTACTAGTGGCCTGGTGCACGAAATTCATGCACAGGGGTGAGGGGTTGTTCCTCAGCCCGGCCTGCACCCTCTCCAATCTGGGACCCCTTGAAGGATGTCCTACTGCCAGTTTACAGGGATTGGGCCTAAACTGGCAGTCAGACATCCCTCTCACAATCCGGGATTGCTGGCTCCTAACCGCTCACCTGCCTGCCTGCCTGCCTGATTGCCCCTAACCACTCTGCCTGCCGGCCTGCTCACATCCAACTGCCCCCCTGCTGGCTTTCTCGCCCCCACCTTCCCTCCCCACTGGCCTGCTCACCCCCAACTGCCCTCCTGCTGGCCTGCTCACTTCAAACTGCACGCCCCCCTGCTGTCCTGATCACCTCCAACTGACCCCCACTGACAGCCTGCTCACCCCCAACTGGAACCCCTGCTGGTCTGCTTACCCCCAATGGCCCCTGCCATCCCATCCTGGCCTGATCACCCCCTGGCGACCCAAGGTCCCAGCCCCTCCTTTTTTTATTTTTTATTTTTTTCAGCGCCTCCTTTAGCAGAGGCCAGGGCTGGCTGGAAGCAAGTATCTAGGATTTATTTATCTTCTATAACTGAAACTTTGTAGCCTTGAGCGGAGGCCAGGGCCGGCCAGGGTGGGCGGGAAGCTTGGCTTCCTCCATCGCCAGGGGCAACCCAAGCCTCCTGCTTGCTCCAGCTCCGTGGCAGGCCGCCATCTTGGTTGGGTTAATTTGCATACGCACTCCTGATTGGCTGGTGGGCGTGGCTTGGCATAGCAGAGTGATGGTTAATTTGCATGTTTCTCTTTTATTAGTGTAGATTTTTTTCCTTTGTGGACAAGGGACCCATTCCCTTCCGGATTCTGAACATTTCCCCAATTTCCTGAGGCCATTTAAAATTATAAACATGTTTCATCTACCACATTGTATTCAGCAAAAGTGACTTTTGGGTACCATTGAATGTGAAGTTGAATTACTATTGAAGATGCTAATGTGACTTCAAGGAACCAGGGCCATTGCTAAGACTCCATTTATCTTGAGGTGGCATAGTCTAGAGTGGTGGCTGTCAATCAGATGATCCTCAGGGAGCACTTGGAAGTCTCTAAAGACATTTTTGGTGGTCACAATTCAGAGGGATGCTACTGGCATTCAGTGAGTTGTGGCCAGGGAAGCCTTTCACAACAAAGAATTACATGACCCAAAATGGTGCTACTGCCACAGTTGAGAAACCCTGATCTATAGTCTAGACTGGAAGTATGTACTCTCAAAATAATTCACACCTACTTTCTAGTATCCTATCTCCAAGTTTTGATGGAAATACCAACCTAAATATAAAATCCTGGTTAATTACAATAAGAATGCTTTGGCAATCTTTACCAGGAGAATATTAATATCTTTTCTTTTTTAAAATGTATCTTTATTGTTGAAAGTATTACATATGTCCCCCTTTTCCCTCATTGACCCTCTAAACCCCACCCCCACTCCCACCCCACCCCCAGGCCTTCACCTCACTATTGTCTGTGTCCATGGGTTATACATATCTATACATATAATGGAGGAATATGCAAATTTGTCCGGGACGCTGTCACATCACGACTGTTCACAGGGTGGGCAGGGCTGCAGGGCCGTGGGGCCGCACTCCAGGTCTAAGCGCGATTTCCTCCTGCCCAGGCAGACTCCCCCGCGGCCCGCAGCTGAATCCCAATGCCGACCTGGGGTTTACTAAACTTTATTGGAGCTGCTCCCCACACCCCCATGCCCTGCCCCAGGACTGCACTGTCCACAGCAGGGCACCCCATCAGCGTCCTGACAGGCGGTTGGCCAGGGAGAGCCCAGTGGGGTGGGGGCTGCAGGGAGCCACAGAGGGGCGGGCTCGCTGGAGCCAAGCTCCTGGGGGTCTGAGGACAGTGCCGGAAGGAAGAGGAAGCTTCGGCAAAGCAGCCGGCCAGGAGCCACGAGGGGGGGGGGGTGGTCCCACAGGTGTATGGACAGGCCTCTGCCTGAGGGGTGGCTCGCGGGCAAGCGCTGAGGCTTTGGTGAAGCGGCCAGCCAGGAAGCGGGTGGCCAAAGGGGTGCAGAGTGGCACCAAGGCGGGGTGCACTGGAGGGGGCTCAGGCTGGGGCAGGGGACCAGCGGGCAGAATCTGCCTCGCCCACAGAGAGCAAGATTCTGCAGTGACCCCAAGACGTGCTTCGGCCCGGTGGGAAATGCCGGCGTGGAAGGACTCCCAGGCAGAGGGGCGTGGACCCACAGCCCTGAGGTGGCGCCGCACTGCCGGGTACCCCACTGCACAGTTCGGCGAAGCTCCCAGCATTAACTGGGCCTCGCTGCAGCCTGCGCACTTGAGAGGCCACAACTCCTGCTCCTGCCTTGGCCCAAAAGCAAGCCTGCACCCGCCCCGCCCCCAGTTCCTGCCCCGCCCTACGGAGGCACAGGCCAGCAAGGTGAGTGTGAAGCCTACCACCTGCTCCCCAGAATGGGGGGGGGGGGGCAGTAAAGAATGGGGGCGGTGGAGGGGAGATGAAAGAATGTGGAGCATCCACAATGAAGAGGTGCTTGAGAACGAGGCTCCAGGCTTGGAAGCCTCATGGGGAGGTTTGTTCTGTTTGCCCCACAGCTGTCCCTTAGGAAAGACGGAGAGCGCAGTTGTGAGGGCTCCCTGCGCACTGAGTCCAGTTCCACAGCCAACTGGAATTGGCCTCAGTTTCCTGGTCTGTAAAATGGATTAAGCATGTCCCAGTACCTTCACTGAGCTTTGAGGGCCAATTGAAATACTATATAAAGAAAATGAGGGAAGAAGTGAGGAAGAAAAGAAGGGCGAGCAACACAAAAGAAAGACTGGAAGGAACCTGTAAACCTATTGTCACTTAAATAGGGAATATAGTCAATGGTGTTGTAATGACGGTATGATGCCAGGTGGGTACTGGAAATATCGGGGAACACTTTGTAAAGTATATGATTGTCTAACCACTATTCTATAACTAATATAAAACCTGAAACTAATACAAAATAATATTGAATGTAAAGAAATGAAAATAGGAGTGAAATTTTTATGAATTTCAAAGTTTAAATATAAGCTATAAAGGAAGAAGGGGGAGAATAAAAATAGTGTTTTTCATTTTACCACTTTATTGTCTTTTCAGTACATGAAAAAGACAGTTGTCTTTAAATGGTGCTTTTATACTTTTCTAAGTCATTATCTCATTTGATGTTCAGGGCAACTTAAAGACAAGATAATTATTCCCTCCACTATTCAAAGAGAGGAAATCTTGGAGTCTGGCCCCAATGATTCAATTCTTAAGCCCTTATTGTAAAGCAGGGTTAGTGAAATTTTCTGTGAAGGGTCATATCTATACTAATAAAAGCCTTGGGGGTGATCAGGCCAGCAGGGGAGGGCAGTTGGGGGCAATCAGGCCAGCAGGGGAGCAATTAGGCATCAATCAGGCTGGCAGGGGATCAGTTAGGGGGCGATCAGGCTGGCAGGCAGAAGCGGTTAGGGGCAATCAGGCAGGCAGGCAGGCGAGCAGTTAGGAGCCAGCGGTCTTAGATTGTGAGAGGGACCCTGAAGGGTCCAAGACTGGAGAGGGTACAGGCTGGGCTGAGGGACACACACCACCCCCACCCTCCCACCCCCCGTGCATGAATTTCATGCACTGGGCCACTAGTATGCATATAAGTTCTTTGGTTAATCTCTTCCTGCCACCCTCTCCCCACCCCCATTCCTTCTAAGATTCGTCAGTCTTTTCCATGCTTCTGCTTTTCTGGATCTATTTTGTTCATCAGACTCCACATATGAGTGAGATCATGTGATACTTGTCTTTCTCTGATTGGCTTATTTCACTTAGCATAAAGACTCCACAGAAAGAGAAACTAAAAAAACAATTCCATTGCAACAAAAATATAGGATATTAATATCTTTTCAAACAACCAAATCCAGCATTAGGCATTCTTTTTATCTCAATTCTTCTATCATGCTAGAAAAGAGGACATGCACTCATGATTCTTGACTTGGGGAAGACTTGCTGTCACTAGGTTGGCAAATACAAGTGCCCAATATATCTCTCAAGCCCTCAGAGGTACATAAGGAAGTAACACAGCTGTTGATTTTCAGTTATGATTATACAACTGGCAACTTCCTCATGGAATTACAAATGAAGCTCCACCCTCCACATGGCCAGTGTCAAGTGGCTGTGTCCCTGCCATACCTATGAGCCATGGGAAAGGCCTGAGTACATAAAAAATTGAGGAATAGGAAATGGGGGCTTCTTAAACACCACCTTTTCTGTATTTCAACAATGAGACAGGTGCACTAGAGGCTGGAAGTAATTATCTCCCTTGGACATACACCTCTATTTCATTACCAGTGAAATGCTAGTTCATGGCTCAGACTTACCCAGGAGGGGCAAGATTCAAACATTTAAAGAATATTTTGCAAGGGCTACAACGTTATTCATCACCTTTGCCAGACAAGTGCACACAGAGCACATATTTTGAGCAAATGAGTAGATTTTTTGCTTCATCTGCCCTAGTGTCATCAGTATTTATGCAGCACCTGGGTGATTGTATATAATGCTTTCCAAGTGCATTCATTGATGGGCAGGATATTCCAACTTCAGTCTTCTGTTAGACGATAAAGAGCAGTTTTGTTATAAAAGAAGCACTTGAACAGTCAGATCACATTGCTTCCCAGCCCTTTTCACTCTTCATTGCAATTGGGTATGCTACAAATGATTCATGAGGAAATCCACATATTTATGCAGGCAGCCGGCGGCTTGTGGGGAAGAGTTTAAGGCAAGCAGGGAATTTTGTGTGGAAATCAATTTTTTGCGGAAGTCACTGTATTATGGACATTCAAGCAAGAGAAATTCCAGAGAGAAATTAACTGCTCAAGTAAGACAGCTCCTTGAGGTGTGTATCTATAGTTACTAGAAAAAAAAAAGTGAGTTAACCCTTCAGGCAGCTCTTAAATATACATTAGCTATTGAGTGGGGAGAGCAAGAGAACTGAAACTGGGCCTTTAAATACAGAATTCCTTAAAAAATTGATTCACAAACCAGAACAAATTCCCCTCAAATTAAATGCGTGTTTCCAAAGGATTTGTTTTCAGGGTTTTCCTGTGGAATATCCTAAACAAGAGTCTGGTCATAGGAAATTTCCAATACCGCCATAAGCATGGGTACTTGGAGCTCTTGGAGCCCTCTCTAGCCTGAGGTTGACCGCAGGGCTGGAGCCTCTGGGCAGATAACAAGAAATCCCTAGAAGGAGTCGAAGATGCAGATGCTGGAGCTGTCAAGGGAAGGCAGCTGGAAATGGAGTGCTCCAAGAGCTACAGGTGAGGCATGTGGAACCATCACCAAACCATT
The DNA here is from genome assembly GCF_963455305.1 of Plecotus auritus. Lineage (NCBI taxonomy): Eukaryota > Metazoa > Chordata > Mammalia > Chiroptera > Vespertilionidae > Plecotus > Plecotus auritus. Next base: position 83,178,729 of record NC_137775.1, on the reverse strand, counting down.
TCTGGAAAGCACAACAAAGGCCCGTCTAAGGAGTGTACAGAGGAATATCACAAGTCCCCTGGAGACTCAGGAATATCACACTTGAGTCTCACTAGCAAGAAAGCACACAGCTCAGGTTTTGCTTCTCCCTGGACTTGGTGTAGCTGCAGCCTGTGCAGGGAAGCAGGGAGACCACTTGTGGCTATGAAAACTAAAAAGGAATACCACACTTGAAATTCCCTTGCACCACACAGGGTTGAAAGGGAGTCAGCTGTAAAGATGATTGCTTGGACATCAAGGAAAATTCTGTGTGCTGTGGCTATGTGTTTGTTCCTAGATTCTGGGAATAATATCCGACCGCAGACCTATTGCAGAGACTTAAGAATTAACTCTGTTCACTGCTTGCCCACCAGGCCAGATATTTCAAAGTCAGACTCAGGTATGTGGCAGGTTCAGGCTTTCGGGGTTGGTTGCCCATGCATTAGGAATAGGTTCATCTCTTCAAATCTAAATAAGAGCTTTAGTTTAGTTGATAGCATTGTCCCAATGTCAATTTCTTGATTTTGCTATTGATCTATGGTGATGGTCACGGTTACATTATCATTGGGGGCAAACTGGGTGACGGTCACGCAGGAATGCTGTGTTGTATTTTTGCACCTTTTTCTGAATATAAAATTATTTCAGAATTGGAAGTTTAAAATGGAAAAACCCTAGTTAATGACAGTAATACCTGGCTTTTTAAAAAATATTTTGCCAGACTTTAAGAAAATTGAAAAACAAGACAGGAGGAGGGGTAAAGTAACTCTAAGCATACATAAGGCTTGACTGCATTCTTTTAAGGGGCAGTGTGACTCTAATCCCCTCACATAGAGGAACATAAATCACCACCCATACAACAGTTCCTCAGAACAAGGAACGCATCTTGAATATCAGAACAACCATGGAAGAAGGTAGTATTGTTTTACCACATCTCTTTCTGTTCCACATATCACACACACACACACACACACACACACACACACACACACACCACATTGTACTGTTATGGTACCCTATTATTATCCCTTTGGAATAAAGGTGTATTTCTAAAATATATTTTAATGTACTCCCTGTATTTTCCACATAGGGCACACTTAGTAAACACTAACTTACTGTTTGCTCAATAACTACAATGACCTTCATTGGCCCAAAAGGTCAACAGAAGTTCATAATTTTTAGGTGTTGCCATGTATGTCCAGTTATCAACTATATCCTTGGTAATAGCTCATTCCAGACAATAGAATATAAAAGAGACAGCATAACAGAATACCGCTGGCACAGCTGAGAAATTGGAGTGGACTGTGAAGCATTTAACACTGAGAGATGAATCCTACAGGGTATAAATGTTGCCACAGATTAAACATCTTATTTTTCAGACATCAAAATGATTTCAGGATCTTGGAATCTATTCCTTATTTTCCTCTTTCTTCCTCCCTCACTCTTTGATTTTGTAATTATACCTATACTAGTGGCCCGGTGCACGAAATTCGTGCCCTTTAAAAGGGGATTAATTAGAGAAAACAATTTAATATTGCTAATTGCCCTTTCTCTATAATAGAAGTGTCAGAGATTAAAGAAAATTAGTAAAATGTATATGAAAACCTTCCTCCTGTCAGAGTCTGGGGCACACCATGGGACCCAGAATCAAGTCCCCGCCCACCCACATGGGCCTCAAAATCTTGTGAGACCCAGACCCGGCTGACCTCCGCCTCATTGGGATAGATCCAGACCTGGCTAGTCCCACCCTTGTCAAGCCCCACCAGGCAGGGAATGTAGCCTCAGGTCCCCTGGCCTAGCACCAGGACGGGGGGCATGGCCTGAGGTCCCCCAGCCCAGACCGAGGTGGGGGGGCGTGCCTTGAGGCCCCCCATCAAGCCCCATCAGGTGTGGGACATGGCCTGAGATCTCCTGTCAAGCCCCACTGGGTGGAGGGCATGGCCTGAGGTCCCCCGTCAAGGCCTGCCAGGTGCGGGGGAGGGGGGGGGCGCAGCCTCAGGTCCCCAGGCCCGGCACCAGGAGCGGGAAACAGCCTCAGGTCCCCTGTCAAGCCCCATCGGCAGGGGGGTGCAGCCTCAGGTCCCCCCCCCCTGGGCGGGGGGCACGAACTGAGTTCCCCTGACCCAGCACTGGGGGTGCACCTTGAGGTCCCCTGTCAAGCCCCACCAGGCAGGGGAGCGCAGCCTCAGGTCCCCTGGCTCGGTGCTGGGGCGGGGGGTGCGGCCTGAGGTCCTCCGGCCTGGTGCCGGGGTGGGGGGCACAGCCTAAAGTCCCCTGTCAAGCCCCACCTGGTGGGGGGCGTGGTCTGAGGCCCCTGGCCTGGCGCTGGGGCCAGGGGAGCAGCCTGAGGTCCCCTAGCCCAGCACCAGGACGGGAAGCACACCTTGAGGTCCCCTGTCAAGCCCCACTGAGTGGGGGGCATGGCCTGAGGTCCTGTGTCAAGCCCTGCCAGGTGGGGGGCATGGCCTGAGGTCCCCCGGCCTGGCGCTAGGGTGCGGAGGGGGGGGGGCAGCCTGAGGTCCCTTAGCCCAGCTCCAGGATGGGAAGCCCACCTTGAGGTCCCCTGTCAAGCCCCACAGGGGTGGGGGAGGGCGTAGCCTCAGGTCCCTGCTGATTGCTTGTTAAGGCTCCTTATGGGAACTTGGCCTCAGCTGTGGGTGCAGCCATCTTTGTGACAGAGTGATGGTCAATTAGCATATTCCCTCTTTATTAGATAGGATTCATTCATTCATTCATTCATTCTATTTAATTCATTTGTATTGAGGAACTATTGTGTTTCAAACTTTGTGTTGGGGTCTAGAAGCTAATAAGCTAATGAAAAGAGAACTACAGAATTTTAAGGCATTGAAGAAAATGTCAGGAACACACCTGATGACTATACTTAATCAATCTACACTACCGGCTTAAACTGAAACCTCATTCTCAAAATATGTGCATTATACTGTTTTAAATTTTGTGAAGTGGACATAAGAGAAAGAAAGTAAAGCAATGGAAATGAAAGTCATTTAATGGAGAACTAACAATTTGTTTTGCCTACATTTTTCTATTGCTGACTGAGCATTGTTTCACAGGGCAGACTGCAAACACCCAGGGGACCTATCAGCTTCTTAGATGGCCCTCTAGCGCTCTGCACCTATAGACCTACAGCCAGTTCAGTTCTTCTTGGGGTTGACTAGTGGTCAAGACACCTGCCCAGGAGACAACATACTACCCAATGAAGCAAAGTCAAATGGACAGAACCCCTGGCATCCAATATAGGATTTGGATATATTCCAGTTTATCCAAGAAGATGAGCTGGGAAACCCTGAGAGTCTTTACCTCTAGATATTTTAATGCAGTCAAAAAAAAAAAAAAAAAAAAAAAACAGATGCTGCTACCCAAGAAAGTCTGCAGAAATGTAGTTCTTTAGGCTCCAAAGCTTGCTGGCATAGCTGCGCAACTAGACCTGTAATCACCAACAAGTTAAATGTTGCTCTAATTGCTTTGGGTCTAAAGTTTGCTTTCTTTCAACCCATGCAGTTCTGTGTCCTTTCTCACTGGCATATTAGCTGCCCCCATTAGGAACCCAAAATGGTGTGTAAGTGCTGTGCTTGGGGAAAAAAATGTAATTACGAGTCTGGAGGAGGGTTGTGGAGGTAACCATGACTTTTTTTTAGGGGTTTATTCAGCTTAACGTAATTGAAAACAGATGATCAGAGAGAGATATAGGCATTCATCTCTCAGTTCCTCAGAAACCTGGCATAATTGTGACAATACAGTAGAGGCCCAGAGGTGTGTCCTAGAAGAGTGGGATACCCATGGGATAAAATCATTGGAAACGGGGAAACTAAATGTCCTTCCCACTACTCTGACACAATTCCTCATTCATAGACTCTTGGTTAAACTGTACTAGAAAATTTAATTTCTTAACATGTTCAGAGAAATTTATCAATAAAAAGTATTAAGTTGTACTAAATAATGGGATAAAAAATCTAGCCCATCAGAGTACACTTCATTCATCCTGGAATCTGACATGCCTCCTACACCTCTTGATTTCACTGACCCTCAGTTATGAACATTCTTAAAGGGCAATAATATGACCATATGAGTATAGTAACATAGTAAAGATTAAATAGGTAATTAATACTGGAATTGAGACAAAAAGCAGCACCCCAGCGTATAGCTCAGAAAGATATGTTTGTATTTATTTAAGTAACCAGAAAAGAATCATCATCTACTTTGCTTGATCCATATAGATATTGCTTCGAAAGCATTCATAGGAACTCTGAGAAATGATTACAGTTATCCTAAAGCACTTGTTTAACACAAAATCATAGTTCCTGAATACCAATACACAGCAAGTAAACATTTTACACCATACCACTGATGACGCAACTGCAAACAACTTACCTCTACAACATTGGTGGGGTTGCGGATATAGACACCAGATGGTGTCAACATTTCAGGACTGGAGAGTCCCTCAGCACCAGAAACACTGATGATCACATTGTTTCTTACTATATTTTCTTGTTCTGACCTATCTAATTTAAGAAAAGATAAATTAAAGCATTGCAACTCAGAAACATAATTAAAAGTTATATAACCCAACACTCATATTTCTACTAGTACACAGTATAATTCACTTAATACAGATATATGTACATATACTCATTTATATATATTAGAGGCCCAGTACACAGATTTGTGTACTGGTGGGATCCCTTGGCCTGGCCTGCAGAGACTGGGCCAAAACTGGCTCTCCGACATCCCCCCGAGGGGTCCCAGATTGTGAGAGGGCAGATCTCGGGTGACACATCCCAGAATCGGGCTCCCTCCTTTCTGGTTCTGGGTGAGTCACCAGAGAACCACAGCTGCCAAGTCACCGCAGCTTGGCAGCTCCTGCATTGAGCATTTGCCCTCTCATGGTCAGTGTACATCATAGCTACTCGTCAGAGCATCTGCCCCCTGGTGGTCATTGTGCATCATAGCTACTGGTCAGCCGGTCAGCCAGTCACTTAGGCTTTTATATATAGATATAAAACATTTATTATATTCAACGAATTTAAGCTATCTAGCATTCTTCTATCAGGCCTGTCTATAAAATATATGACAACTTAAATGGATTGTAATAGATTTTAAACCACTTTGCATATTTACCATTTTTTCTTCCAAGAATAGCCTCCCAAGGGATATATCTTGTCTCCACGTGTGTACCTAGGGACAAAAGATCATGTTACCTCAGCACATGTCAGGCCAGCCAGGAAAAAGAGGAACAGTGCAATACTATTTCTTCTTTGGGGTGTGGCTTGTTTTGATTTTGTTTTTGTGTTTTTATCTATGAACCAAAGAGATACAGATTATATGGACTTTTTAGTTCTAGAGTATCATGGATAAGAAGTTCACTTTAAATTTTATTTTTTTTTCCAAATTTTTTATTAAGGTATTATATGTGTACATATCTTACCATTGCCCCCCGCCACGCCACTCCCATACCTGCCCTCACCCCCCAATGTTTTGCATCCGTTGGTTACTCTTATATGCATGCATACAAGTCCTTCAGTTGATCTCTTATTTCCCCCACCTCTTAAATTTTAAAAAGAACAAAGACCTACTATTTTACTTCTTAGCCATAGTCTAAGTGACTGTCTCCAAAGTTAAATGCCACACCCCTTTGTGTCAGCTCCAGACCCATCCCTAGCTGTTCAAATGGGCTACCTGCTATCTACATGCCCCTCACCCCCCTTTCCTTGGAAGATCTGAAATATCCTGGAGAAACAGGCTGGAGAGTACCAGACAGGTGTGAGCTGGGACCCTCACACCCAAACCACGAATATTTGGAATAGAACAAAATAAAAGCATGGACTATGCTACAGAGAGAAATAAATTAGCCACTTGAGTGGCATCAATAAAAAAAAGGCCCAAAGACACCCAGCCTCACATACCCCCTCTTTTCTAGCTTTTTAGGTATCTGGGCTTCCATGTCACTTATGAGTCTGGATCTGCAAACTGGTTCTGCATGAATTGAGTACTTTATCTACTAGTAAAAGGCACTAATCAACAAATATTCTAATTCCTTCATTTACACTACAATAGATATCAAGAGCAGCCAATTCACAATATCAAGCACTAAATGTAAAATTCCTCCTGCAGGTTTTCTTCCTTGCCTAGTTAATGTCTAATCCATACATTTGTTTTCTCCTAAGATAATATTGTTAGGGTTCCTTCCTGAATTTTTGCTCCAAGTTTCAGCAAAGTTTTCCCTTACATGGATAAAAATAAGGATAAGCGAAATTAATCCTCCATCTGTTGGTCTGACTGCCCTGTAGCTGTCCTTTTTCAATTAAAAGATTTTCCTGCACCTGGTCACTTTTTTTGTCCAAAGCTCTTTGCCTTTTAGAGCTTGGATATGTTTTAAAGCAAGTTTATATGATCCATATTTTCTCACTAAATAGTTTCCCTCTCAGGATTGGACCCTTTATAGCTTTTGTCTTTAGTAGATTGTTCTTAAATGAAACATGCACATTTTCCCACTAATGGTATCACAGAATTAATTTAAATATAAAACACTATTTAGCAAATATAGTTCTAATTTTACTTTCAGTGAAAACCTCAATTTGCTTTTTTATTCTGATATAACCAAAGATTCTTTGTTCATTAATTAATTCATTTATTTCAACAAATATAGCTCCTAGTTAATGTGCTTAATGCTAAGGAAACAGTATTCACATGAAATATAATGGTAAAAACAGACATTAATTTGATTATTTGAAACATGATATTTAATTTTTAATCACTCAATAATGATTGGTGCTAAAAGAACTTAAACACAGAACCTTGCGAAGAAGACTAAGTCATATGAATAGAGGAGGGGAAAGCTTGTGCAAAGGTTCTGAGGCAGCAGAAAGTATAGCCTTTAGAAAGAATTACAATAAAATAGATCCATGTAGCTAAAATAGAGAGATAAAAAGGTCCAGACAAGAGGCAAAATCAGGGAGGGAGTCCTTTAAGCTAGGTTAAGGATTTTGGATTGTTTTCTAATGGCAACAGGAAACTCTTAGGAGAAACCAAGATGGAGGCATAGGTAAACACCTGAAATTGCTGCCTCGCACAACCACTTCAAAACTATAACTAAAAGACAAAACGGACATCATCCAGAACCACAGGAAGGCTGGCTAAGTGGAAATTCTACAACTAGAAGGGAAGAGAAAAGCACACTGAGACTCAGAGGAGCTGCAGAAGTAAAGTGTGGAGGTACAGAGGCGTGCACGAAAAGGGCTGGCAACTGAGTATGCGGCTGGCTTTTCCATTCGGGGGGGGGGGGAGACACAAGCTCCCGAATGCTCTGAACTCCAGTTCCGGGTGAGACTCTGGGGACACACACTCATATGGGGAGAAACTGGACTGTCTGGCACTGGGCAGAACTCAAGGGCGGCTTTCTCTCAGAGGTTCTTGCAGCCATTACCACGGGACACTGAGACCCGGGGCCTCTTAGGGCAGGGCTGAGGATCAGCCATAGCTATTTGTTACACCCTGTTAATTCCCTAAGACCCTGCCCCACCCAAGCTGCACGCAGAGGCTTTTGCATATGAATGGCCTGGCCCTTTGCAATCTAAAATTACCTAACAAACTGCAGCTGGATCAGAGAGACCCAGAACATCCAAAAGAAGGGCCAAGGCCCCACAGCAGCTTGCATTGCTTCACGGCCTCATCTGGGCTCCACCAAACCCCTAACAAAGAAGGGGAATCTACAGATCTCTCCATAGCTTCTGCTGGGTGGCCTCAAGCAGAGGCTAAATTAGCACCTCCTTAGAGATCCAAAAGCCAGTGTACCCAGTAGTCAGAGTGGGACCATCCAGATTACAACTCCTCATATCCATAAGGGACACACTCAGGGGCAGACTCAGTAAACACCAAAGCCCCACTGAAGCAAGTCTTGCCCCATAAGGGTATCTCCAGCACAGAAGTTCTCCCATCATAGACAGATGATTCTCACAGACAATTGGCCTGGAGGCCAATTCCTCCCAGTGATACCAACAACAATCAAGGCTTAACTACAACAAGACTGTGCACACAGCCCACAAAGGGGTGCACCAAGAGTGTCCACCTCGGGTAACTGGGGAGGCTGAGCCACTGGGCCCTATAGGACACATACCACACAAAGCCACTCTATCAACACAGGGAAGCAGCCAAAATGCGGAGACAAAGAAACAGGTCACAAATGAAAGAAATGGAGGAAAGCAAACGACTGGATATAGAGTTCAAAACCACGGTTATAAGGTTTTTCAAGAATTTTCTGGAAACCGCCGATAAATTTAGTGAGACCCTCGAGGATATAAAAAAGGACCAACTAGAAATTAAGCATACACTGACTGAAATAAAGAATAATATACAGAGGCCAAAACCGGTTTGGCTCAGTGGATAGAGCGTTGGCCTGCGGACTGAGGGGTCCCGGGTTCGATTCCGGTCAAGGGCATGTACCTGGGTTGCGGGCACATCCCCAGTGGGGGGTGTGCAGGAGGCAGCTGATCGATGTTTCTCTCTCATCGATGTTTCTAGCTCTCTATCCCTCTCCCTTCCTCTCTGTAAAATATCAATAAAATATGTTTAAAAAAAAAAAAGAATAATATACAGAGATCCAACAGCAGACTAGAGGAATGCAAGAATCAAGTCAAAGATTTGAAATACAAAGAAGCAAAAAACACCCAACTGGAAAAGCAAAAAGAAAAAATAATCCAAAAATATGAAGATAGTGTAAGGAGCCTCTGGGACAACTTCAAGTGTACCAAAATCAGAATTACAAGGGTGCCAGAAGAAGAGAGAGAGCAAGATATTGAAAACCTATTTGAAGAAATGATGACAGAAAACTTCCCCTACCTGGTGAAAGATATAGACTTACAAGTCCAGGAAGCGCAGAGAACCCCAAACAAAAGGAATCCAAAGAGGAACACACCAAGACACATCATCATTAAAATGCCAAGAGCAAAAGACAAAGAGAGAATATTAAAAGCAGCAAGAGAAAAACAGTTACCTACAAGGGAGCACCCATACGATTGTCAGCTGATTTCTCAACAGAAACTATGTAGGCCAGAAGGGAATGGCAAGAACCTACAACCAAAATTACTTTACCCAGCAAAGCTATCATTCAGAATTGAAGGTCAGATAAAGAGCTTCACAGATAAGAAAAAGCTAAAGGAGTTCATCACCAGTATTATATGAAATGCTGAAAGGTATTCTTTAAGAAGAGGAAGAAGAAGAAAAAGGTAAAGATAAAAATTATGAACAACAAATACATATCTATCAACAAGTGAATCTAAAAATCAAGTGAATAAAAAATCTGATGAACCGAATAAACTGGTGAATATAATAGAATCAGGGGCATAGAAAGGGAGTGGACTGACAATTCTCAGGGGGAAAGAGGTGTGGAGGGTGCGGGAAGAGACTAGACAAAAATTGTAAACCTATGGATGAGGACAGCGAGGGGGTAAGAGCAGAGGGTGGGGTGGGAACCAGGTGGAGGGGAGCTATTGGGGGGAAAAAAGAGGAACAACTGTAATAATCTGAACAATAAAGATTTATTTTTAAAAAAAGAAAAGAAACTCTTAAATGGTTTTAAGGAGAGAAGTGATATAATGCAATTTGAGATTTTAAACCATAATTCTGTGTTCTGCAAAGGGAATAAGTTTAAGAAGAAAAATGGATATAAGTGAGCAGTTGGAAGATTCTGAAACATGGGCTTCTTCAGCAAATCACAGGAGCAACTAAGAACGGAATTCAAGATTTTTAACTCCTTGTCCATCAACCAGACTTGACATTCCATGAGATGCTACAAAAACATATTTATATGACATATTTATTTGAATTTATTGTGAAAATTGCTGACAGTAAGTCTTAAAACTTCCCATTGTATAATAACTAACCTGTACTAAAATATCACCTTTAAATGATATGTTTTCTATTGATTGGCTTAGTTAGCCAATCACTAATAACTAAATTTAGAATTTTTAACTATGACTTTTTAGACATTTAACTACGGCTTATTTCTAATGAGCAAAGGCTAAAGTTTTTATAAACTGGAAATTCAAACTTTGGGATAATTTCTTTTGAAATACTGTGTGTCTTACTCAAAAATACCAAATTTAACAAGCTCCTTTCACTTACCCACCAGCAGTGCATGGCCTAAAATATCATAGAACACATTACTATCCACCTTCAGGCCCAAGGTCCCGGACATGCTGAGGCCTCGGCTGAAGGAGCCCCACACGGTGCAGCCCTGAATGTAGGAATCTGAGTAGCAAAGAGTAAGGTAACAATTAGAAGGGAATATGAACAGCTCCCCAGGTTTTGATCTCTTTGGAGATCATCTCCAAAGCAAGCTATAATATAACTAAGAACATTCTCCCACAATGATAAAACTTGGGAAATGAGGATTTGGCATTAGAAATCAAATTTTAAAAATGGGCAATTCTACAAGGATAAGCAGGGTAAAGTCCAAGGGTCAAATGTTAGAAAGGAGAAACATCTGAGAAAGAAGACAGTATGGCCAAACCACAAAAGAGTGCATGGCTGTCAAGATTTCCACTGGCCATCATCTTTGGTAGTTACTCTCCTCATAATATGGTGGACAGCAGCTAAAGAGAAGTTAAGGGCCACGTGAAGACTACTGTTATGGACAAACCCAGATCAAAATTGCATCTGCATGAAGAGATATACTCATTATTTCTTAAGCTATGAAGTAATACTTTTAACTTGCTGGGCAATAATAATTAACTTGTTGGCCTAAGATTGCCAGAGAGTCTCTTTTAAAAAAATTTAAATTTATATGGATAACATTGGTAAATAACATTATATAATTTTCATGTGTACACAATTATAAATTGACATCAGCAAAACCAGAGGTTGACGTGAGGATCACAACTCTCACAGTTGCATATGGCAGGTTTCTGAAGCTGAAGGGGGGGTACCCTAACTATGATAAAATTAAATGGCATTTAGGAAACTCATCACAATGGCTCCATGGGTATATTTTATGGCCCCTAAATCAACTTATGTGAACTGGCTCAACAATGAATAAATATTATATATTTCAGAAATTGTGCATTGTGCTAGAGATATAAAGATGATTAAAACTAAATAAATTCAGTAAAGTGATTTAGGGTCGACCTATGAACCGGGAGGTCCCAGTTCAATTCCCAGTTGTGGGCTCCATCCCCAGTGTGGGGCGTATAGGAGGTAGCCAATCAATGATTCCCTCTCATCATTAATGTTTCGGTCTCTCTTTCCCTCTCCCTTCCTCTCTGAAATCAATAAAAATATATATTTGAAAAATAATAAATTTTTCACTGTCTGATGGAGGAAACTCACATTAAAATAGTAAAAATATACCATTTGGATAAATAAATTATAAATCCTGTAAAAATTAGTTTTTTACTATTTCTAGGTAGTGAGAGACATATTAATGTCAAATGTTTAGAATAAAGGTTAGTTAGCCAATTAGAAAAATTACTTTGGTTAAAGGAATAATTTGACTTTTAAATTGGGACTACCCAGAAAATTCTCAACTATAATGTCTCCATAGGTGGATGGTCTCCACCTTCCCTTTGAGCTCAGCTCCCCTGGTACTAGATGTTCTCACATCACTCACCGGAAGTTAACCCATCCTATCCACTTATGCAGAAAACTCTGCTGCTGCAGACTTTCCCTGACTCTAAATTACCATAATATCGCTACATCTGAACAACCAGTAAGTACTAATGTGTTTATAAAGCTATTATAGGTAAAATTTGGGAGTTGGTAAACCTTTAAAAGTAGCAAGCATGCAAGAATTCCAGCACCTTATAACTTTAGTGGCTGGGGGCAATTACCCAATGGGTCATGAGGGCCTTTGGGGCATGAAACAATAAAAGATATTTGGCAAGCATGCCAAAAGTTTATAACCTCTGATTAAAATGATGTCCCTTCCTCGGACAAACATTTGCATTTTAACAGAGACCTACAGGGAATAATGTATTAACTTAGTGGTTTTCCAAACATTTTTTAATCACTGAACCTAGCCTATATAATAAAAGCCTAATATGCAAATTGTCCCCTTGGGAGTTCAACCAGGAGTTTGATTGCTCGCTATGACATGTGCTAACCACCAGGGGGCAGCGCAAAACATGGCAGGCATCGGTGACACGGTGCTGGCAGCAGGCGGTAATGGAGGTGCTGCCAGCCCTGATGGGCCCCGACGAGAGCGGGACCACGGCGGGATGGTGGAGCAGGTGAGGGGGCAGCGCCATGCCAAGGCGGGATGCCAGGCGGGGCTGTGAGCCTGGAGGCGCGAGCTGGGGCCTGATCCCCACAGGCCACCCCAAGGGACCCCACCCATGCAGGAATTCATGCCCTGGGCCTCTAGTTTTCAAATAAAACCTAATAAATAAAAATAGATACATGTGCAGCTACTCTGAAGCAGAGGTTAGAGAAGGCAGATTAAGTAAATTTTTTAGCAAGGGGGGGGGTTAATTATGTGCAATTGATAACACATATGTGACTGCTATCCTTATTTATATTGGAGCTGGCCCCCACATCAAATATTCTGCATCCTTATAAGCACCAGGAGACCGAAAAAAAGAGAGAGAGAGAAGGGCACAAAGATACTGATCATTTGTTCAGATGTACTAGGGAAATAGCCATGTTAGGAATCATACCCCTAAGTGACTGTCAAAAATAAATAAATAAGGTAGAAGAGATAATTAGAATAAATTAGAACATTAGAATAAATAGACATTCTTAACGTCCAAGTTGATTTGAAACTAGGAAAAAAAATGCTGCTATTGGTTAGCCAGGATTCTGCCTTCAATGACCTTAAAGATTACTCTGTCATTGCCTGTTGAAATCCTAGCATTTTTATTTTTATTAATACTAGCATTTTTTAAGGCCCACCTGAAGCCCTCAATATATCCTAATGTTCTTTGTCAGGCACCACCCCTAGAGCACCTCTCTTTCCAAGGAAGGCAAAGCTTGAATGTATGGATCTTGGAGGTGCTGAGGGGTCGGAAGGATAACTCAGAAATGAAGCTTCTGTCCTCATTACTTAGCATCTGTACTCTATAATTTTCTGACTCTCTGCATGTCAGCTTCTGGCACTGGGCTTTTGTCCTGGATGCTCCAATTTTGATTTCAGAACCTTCATCAGTACATATGACAATATTCTTCTTTTCTGATTCTAATCTTGTTTTTCACTTAGTGGTTCCCACCTTCATTTGATTTCCACCCCCACTTTCTATCTCTTCAGCTCTGGCCAAGATCTGCACACTCTGCCTGCTTTACGTTCCCAGGAAAAGCACCTGGTTCTCAGCCCATTCTCCCCTATTTTTCTAGGAAGAAGATTTCCTCTAAGTTAGTACAACTTCACAGGGAATTGCTCCCTGCTGAGCTGGACTGCCATAGTGTTGATGATTTACACTATTCAATGTCAATTTGCCTGTAATTGCAGATTTACAATGTGGATCATGTGGTTCACTCCATATCTGTTGTATCTATAGTCATGTTCCTCAAAGTATATTCCTTGGAACACTTGTTCCAGAATCCTAAGGCTTACTTATGAAAAATTCAGATTCCTAGGGCCACCTTAGACCAAAATTTGTCTTGATAGGACCCATAATGCTGAATTTTAATAAGCTCCTCAAGGGATTTTTTTTAGGCATACTAAAGTTTGAGAAACATAGATCTAGAGTATAATTATCCATCTCTGACCCCCCACATTCACATATCACCTATCATTACCTTTGGCATGTAGTGCCTTGAACATGGGATAAGAAATGAAAATGAGAAATCACAGACCCCGTTACCTCTCATAGCTCCCACCAGAGTTAGGGAGCTCAGATGCTTATGGAAAGCTTGCCCCAAGTTCTGGAACTGCACTCCCTGCAACTGTACCCGGCTGGGCTCCTCTGGGAAGGACTGAATGATGACTCTGGCCCCCAGGTCCCTGGATCCCAGCATCTTCTCACTCTTGGAGTACAAACAGTGCTGCAAATTACCTGAAATTCAGAATGCAGTGTGACACATATAGGCCTATCTCCCAGTTTGAAAGGCACTGGTGGCAATAAAGACAAAGCATTATTGCCTATTTCATTTAATAATCTTATTTTACCTTGATTCTCCTTTTTTGATTATTAATTAAACCATTCAATAACTAGGACACAATGGTGCATTCACTCTATTATTTCCAGAAGCCCCCAATCCCAAATCAATTACCTTAATTACTGTCACAAAGAGGCTGACTATGGCCCACAAATTCAACCAAAATAGATGTTTATTTCAACCCAAAAGACCAGCTGGAGGAAGTGTGTAATAAAATGACCTTCTCGTGGTTTATAACTGTAGGGAACAAGTTGTAAATACTGAATATAATTGTGGCTCTTTTTAGTCTTAAACTGTCCAATGGGCTTCCCCTTTACTTTGCTGCTCTCTAGTTTGGTGACAATAATGCCACTGCAGAAATAGCCAAGGGCTCCAGGCCCTGCCCCAATACCTCCTTCCCAGAGAGGACAGCAAATCGCATGGATGTAGTACACACAGATACCACTGCTACAAAGTGTGGTCACCTCAGGATCCAGGACTCTTTCTATTGACATATGGGATGTGGTGGTGATGTGAACTAAAAAACTATCTCCTGAATTGATTCTTTATTGTCCATGTTAACAAACCAAAGAAGAAGTGCTACTAATACAAAATGATGTACCAATCCACAGTAAATAATCCATAGTAAATTACAAAGTACCGTCACTTGTTAGCACCAAGAGAATGAATATATAAGAGGTAAATGAAGAGCTGTTTTATATGCTTATGATTTATCACAATTTTGATGGTGTTAGTGGTCCCTAAAATATTTAAATGGTCAGAACTCATATTATTGTGTTTAGCTACCTCATTCCCAGATGTCAGTCCCACAGAAAGAAGAGGTGAGTGACATATGTTTTTAGTGAAGCTATAAATTCTGTTTTACTTTGAGAATTTTGTAGTAATGTTAAAGAGTTGTGCTGAAATCAGGGATTTTTTTCCCATTAGAAGCTAACAGCTTTATCATGACCTAAACCCAGATGCATGGTCTCACTTGCAAGATGATCAAATGCAATGTTTTGCACAATTTGATCTGAGAATACCTGTATGAGAAATCCTACAGTGTTTGAAAAGAATTCAGATCTCAATTCAGCAGAATTATTAAAGTTGTTAGTCAATGGATTCTAACCCACTGCATCCAAACATTTTACAGAATGACACATTTGTGAGCTAGAAGACTGAGGTGGTGGAGGGTAGGATCCATGTCCCTCTCTCCCGACCACATCCTAATGTTATAGCCACATGTGTCTATATGTAGATGTTACTCAAATCTTTAACTCCATCTGACATTTCTTCCAGGCTCCGGACACTACCAGATATCTCAACTCTGATGCTGCCTGGCATCTGTCTCCACATGAACAAAATGAAGCTCATGACTTCCACCCTCCCACCCCAAAATCTGTTCCTGTTCCCATCTCAAGAAATAGCCTCATCATCCATCCAGGGCTCATGCCTGGGAGTCATCCTTGACATCCACACCGTCCTGAACCAAGGTTGACAAATGGTATCTTCAGAACATGTGAAAGCCTCGTAATCTACAGCCTGAGAAACCAAAGCATAACCTACTAAACTAGCCATCCCTGAAATAGATGTTTAATAGGCACATCAGTGTGATCCAGTGCCTGCTATTCTTCTAGAAGATAAATTGACTTTTTAACCACTTACTTAAAGTATGTGGTTATCACTCAGAAAACAAACTCCAAAAGTGGAGGTGGCGGGGAGGGAAGAGGCCAACAAGCCTAATCAGTAAGAATGTGCTGCCTGCATTCATGACTTGGGCATTGAACAGTTTTCCTGAGAATTTTAGAAAGTGCTTGGAATCAGAGTTAAGACTACAATATAACCTCAACCCTCAAAATTTAATTCAACTCTCCAGATTTAATTATTTAACATTTTATTTTCCAAAAGAAATAGTTCATTACTCAAGTGGATAATGTTGTCTAGCTCTTTCACAAGGTTGTCGAGGGCAAGAAATGAAATGACAATTTATCAAGAGCATTCTGAAAACTACAGAATATTATGCACATGCAAAGGTTAAGGGTTTATTCTATTTTGAAAGAAGTCAACAATGGCACATATCATTCAACAGCAAGAACATTCTTTTTCACTCGTTGGACCTCCCAACAAAATACTTCTCTACCTTCTGAAGTGTTAGCCTCCTGGCATGTAGCAAGGAACTTTGTCCTCTCACTGGTGAGATTTCCTCGTATGATAATCCTCCTGCTGAGCAGGGCCACTGTGGCCTTTAGAATATGGTGGTCTCCAGCTACCCAAATATCTGTGAAGTTGTGAGAATATCTTTCAAAAAAAGAAAGAAAGAAAAAGACACATCTGTAGACACCACTCTGAATCTTATCAGGAATAGTAAGCTACTAGATTCACATAATACCCTATTTGGCAGTCTATTTCTTTAGAAACTCAAATACAAGAGTGAACTATTGGCAAAAGTAAGTGAAAATTAGGAAACTATGATGACTATTGCTCTGACCATCTAACATGGGAGTTCTAGAGTTTTACAAGAAAAACTTACTTAAGAAATATAAATCTTCAAAACAACGCATGCTTTGTAATTTTTCTTGTCAAAACACCTAACATTATTTAATTAAAAATACATCATTGAAAGACAAAAAAATAATGTCCAGATACCAGTACAGTTAAGACCTCATCTTCTTCCATCTAAATGGACCCAAGTTGTCACTCAGTACCTCAAGGGTGATCTCAGATAGAGGTCTGCATTGTGCACAGTTTCCACAACAACAATCTCTTCAATGGGTTTAGCACCTTCAACACCCATTCCACTGATGATGACAACTTCATCCCCAGAGTGCCAGTCCACAGCATCTTCTAGAGCCAACACTGTGTCACGGGCAGAGGCAGCCACTCGAAGATGAGTGACAATTACTTCTGGTAGTGAACCTAAAGCAGTGGGAGGAAAATGTGCCTTCAGACATTCAAATAGTTAATACAAATGTGGTATTACTCAGCCAAAGAGTCCTGTAAACAAATAACCTGCGAAAGTAAGTTTCAGGCTCAATAAGCACCAATGTCTTCACTTTTTCATTGTTGTTTTTTAATCTGTCACATGGCAGCAATAAAAGTAATCCAGGATTAAGAATGGCATGATACAAAAAAACACACACAGGAATTGGAGTCAAACTTACAACTGAATTACAATATTGCCATATTCTAACCATGTTCCTTTGGGTAATAAAGTCAACAGTGAGCTTCAGTTTCCTCAGTTATAAAGCAGAAGTAGAAAGGCCTTCCCCCATAGGGTTTTAGGAGGATTAAATAAAATAATATTCATAAAACATGTGGTTTGGACCTTATCACATAATAGACCCTCAATACTCAGTGCTTTGAATATGTAATTTTACCACCTATTTCTTATTCCAAATAAAAACAGATAGCTATTCATACTGAATTTCTAATTTGAAGACTTCAGCTCACTTTACAAATAGTGTTAGTAGAGTACAAAATCAAAATTATCTCAGATTGTTCTGAACCATGGTGTATTAAATGATCTTTTCAAACTCTAAAATTGGGTGGATTCCACAGAAGATTGCTATGCAAAATTGAAGGGTAGCTTGTGTCTCTAGGTACCTTGGTTTCTGTTAGAGTCCACAGCATCCATTTGATCCTCCGATGCCAGTATGCTACTCCTTTACTGTCAAAGATTTAAGAAGGTAGTCTGTCTCCCAGTTTACTCTGGCCTTTTCCAGCAAGGGTCAAGGCAAAAAATTTTTCAAGACATTATCTGAAACAATACTTCAGAAAATACATGGCTAACTCCCAACTCTTTCTTCTTTCCTTAGTACATTTCCTTCCTCCTTTGCAATATATCATAATTTACCTTTAGCCCACAGCAACTTCCTGTCCTCCCCTATTGCACTACATTAATATAATAATACTTGAATCTCTAACTACAGGGGTGGCCAATAATAAATCATTTTCAAATCATTTTAGACTTTCCTCTTTATTTATTTGTCTGTGTATGTATGGCCACTTGCACCAATAATGTTGTTTTAGGCTTATAAAGGTCTCTGGGTTAATGATGTAATTTCTGAAGTTTACTTGGGCAATAATTTTATCTTAAATCATTTAGAGTTCAAAATGTCTAATTATAGGGCAGGTAAAAATTAAGACATAAATCATCCCAAAAGAAAATAATTTTAATTTTGTTCCTTGTTTGTTTTAACCTTTGGGAACAACAAAATTAAAGTTTATTTATATGTATATGCACATATATGTGAATTTCTATGATTGGTTCTTCAATGTTTGCACAGAAAAATCTCTGAAGAGCAAAGAAAGTGTTTATCAAAGGCAAACTGCTATTAAAATCTGTGATCAATTGTTCACAATATTCAATATGCAACGAACACCTACTATGCACCTACCAACATGCAAGCTATTCATGGAAGAACCAAGAGTAGGGACAACAAAAATATTTCTCAACTAATCCTTCTTAATCAGATGAATAAAAAAATCAGAGAATCTTTGAAGTGCATTTTTCATTATTAACATAAATTTATGTCCTTCCAAATGTTAACAGCCTCTATAATACAATATAATTATTTCAGAATTTACTCACTCTTATAAAAAATATGATGAGAACATCAAGCCTGCATGCTTCACAGTTGCCAGTTGTATTTCTAGCTATGTAGGAGATAGCTATTATCATCATCTCAAATTTGAGAATGTCAAAATTATGATAATCAGCTGAACTAGATTCTCTGCATCTAGCTTTTATTCTTCTGGCTATTTTAAACTTTGCTATGGTATTTTAATTACATCCCTTCTTTGTCACTTAACCTATAGCATCTGCCTACAGTACTCAGGTTCAAAGCACCAAATTCTCTTCCTGACTTTTAAGATTCTCCATAATTTTACTCTACTCAATGGTCTCTGACTCCTTAATTAAGTCTCCATTCCAGGAAGCCCAGTCTCATTACCTCCTGTCATTTGACAGGATCACTTCCATCTCTATCCCTTTGCCCATTCTGTCCCTTCACCTGTGTCCCCAGCCTTCTTTATGTTACCTATTCTTCCAAAATACAAATCAAGCCCCACCTCCTCCACTGAATTTCAGGCAGCATTTCAGCCCATGCTTATGTCCACCTCCTCCCATAGACATTACAGTGCTATGCGTCTTCCTTATGCAAAAGGTCTGCATGCATCTGAGATTTAGGCATGCCCAAGCATATCTGATTAGATATTTATGGGTCATTTGTGTGAGTTGTGTTAGCATGGGAGAAGCTTACACGAGGAGCAGTTGAGAGAAAAAGATGACAGAGTCAGCATGGGATCAGCCTCAGATATGGATTTTCACTCCTGACCAAATGGACCGCTGAACCTGAAGAAAGGAGCTGAAGGAACTCTCCAGATAAATTTTGCACCTGATGCTCCTCTGTTGGGATTTTCACCAACTCTTTTCTTTTTAATATATTTTATTGATTTTTTTACAGAGAGGAAGGGAGAGGGATAGAGTGTCAGAAACATAGATGAGAGAGAAACATCGACCAGCTGCCTCCCGCACACCTCTCACTGGGATGTGCCTGCAACCAAGGTACATGCCCTTGACCAGAATCGAACCTGGGACCCTTCAGTCCTCAGGCCGATGCTCTATCCACTGAGCCAAACTGGTTAGGGCTTCATCAATTCTTTATTCAGAATGATGTTAAACTTGATTCCTCAGAAAAGCCTCTGAGACCCCCCCAATGGGGTCAAACCCTCCCATCACCATGTTCCTCTCCTTGCCAGCACTGAACACATTGCCATTTGGCCTCTATTAGTGCAGTTCTCTATTTGTCTCCCCTATTAAACAGGACAGGAGGAGTTATGCCTATATTTGCTCACCATAATAGCACCAATGCTTATCACAGTGTTGAGCATATAACAGGTGTTTAATAAATATGTACTGAATGAGGAAAATCATGACTGAGTTATGGAGAAACCAGTACTCCAAAGTTTTGGGGTCCAAGTGATTAAGTAGTACACTGAGTGGCAAAAGAGGAAGTCACCATGCTTCATCGTGGGACACAGCACACTCCTACACCTCAGGGTATGACCACCTGGGCAGCAATGAAAGCCTGCGCCTTGGCACCCGTGTGTTCAGTACTCTCATGGCAGGTATTGGCAACAGGAGCTGGATGAGGCAGCCCCCAGCACCTCCCTAAATGGAAGGCAATGACAAAGAAAGCCAAAATGGGAAGAATAGTGCATGAAAGATTCTTTATGGTAAATGGCAGACAGGCTAGTTGA
This sequence comes from Plecotus auritus, assembly GCF_963455305.1. Taxonomy (NCBI): domain Eukaryota; kingdom Metazoa; phylum Chordata; class Mammalia; order Chiroptera; family Vespertilionidae; genus Plecotus; species Plecotus auritus. Next base: position 83,158,371 of record NC_137775.1, on the reverse strand, counting down.
TGAATTCATGAAATTCATCATGAGAATACCTACAGCAAGCTGGTAGGAATGCTGAAAAAGGCTGGAGGTTCTGTGAGAGCTGGGGGAGGCAGGCAGTAAAATGTTTATGATCACTACTGAAATACCCCAGGTTGAGCAGGTTCAGAGAGGCCTGGGGAGATTTCAGTTATATAACCCACAGTCAGTACCATATATTTCAATACTAAATTGGTCTGTAATTATTACAATGCATGTGTCTTATCCTCCCATGAGGACAGTCAGCACCTTGGATGCAGGATACCACCTTATGTTTCTTTTATATATGCCATAATTCCTCACATAGTCCTAGGCACACAATTAGGATTCAACACATAGGGATTTAAATTAACTATTATGAATATTACCTTCTGGACATTTATCTGCAAATCTCCATCAGATATATACCTAAATGAGTATATAATATCTAATATGTAAAAATTACTACAAAACAATTATTAAGAACTTAGAATAAGTTCTATGTTAAGAAGTTTTACTCTAAAGTAAGAATTATTTCTGTTGTTGGTTTTCTTTTAACAGATCATACAGACTAGAAAGTTGAGATACTTCAAGGACACGATTACACAGCAATGAGATGTCAGCAGCAAGTTCTAAAACCAGGTCTTCTGGATCCAGAACCAAAGAACTGAACACAAAATGGAATTCCTGACCTCTGGAAATACCTACAAATCAACTGTATCAAATCAAATTTGATTCTCAAGACATTATATTCCTTACTTCATAAACATTATTTAAATGCCATGCAAGGTGGAACAACTGCTTCTCCGATAAAGAAGGCAATGCACACATTTTGAACATGAGTCATTTCACCTCACAGCACTCTTAAGAAACCCAGGTTGGGCAGCTGCCTTCCTTTCCCTACTGCAAATCAAAAAACATAAAAATGCAATTTAAAAAGCTCAATAGTTTATGAATATACTTAAATGAAAAAGAGTTATGCTCCTAATTTATAATTTAATACACTGTTTAGCCACTTTAAGCTTTCAACATTGACCTGTTAGCCAAACAAGCTATTCATTTACTCCCACTAATAACTTCTACTCATAATTGTATTTCCTACAAATTATTGTTCAAGCATTTCAATGTCATCCATCCATAATTACAAAGTCACAGAGAACCATCTTACCAAATGAGCATGAAGAGAAAGAAAATAATCATTGTGGGTTAACACTCTTTAAAATAACTAATTGTTCTCTATTTTGTAAGACCTCTATCTTTATTTCAAGTAAATAACTGCCAAATCTTTTAGGAGACAGAAAGAATAATTTAATTAAAATAATGTTTGTATCAGAATAGAAATATAAAGGAACTCACAAACACAAAAAAAAAACCTAGAAAATTTTTTCCAAATATATGCAAATTATTTACCCCTTATCTCCACATGCAGCTTCACTATTATCCATAATAAAACAATGAATGTTATATTATATTTTCTTCTTGTAGATAAATATCTGTCAAGAACTGGGAAGACATACATAGAGGGAAAAGAGTCCTCCAGGTCCATGACCAGTACAAGAAATAGACAAATGTCACAAATGCACCACGTTATGTGTTAAGACAGACGGACACCCACGGTCTGCTGGCACACAGACACACAGCACCTCACTCACACAAAGGAATGGGTTGTTTATGGTAATGGCATCCAGAGAAGAAGATAACCGAGTGGGTCTTGAAGGATAATTCACAGTGGACCAGGTGACAAAATCAGCAGAGCACTCTAGACAAAGGCAGTGGTGTACACAATGGTCTGGGACAACATGACACATTCAAATAGCTGCTATATATGTGGCCTGGCTTGACTGCAAGTATGTAGAGGGGATGGGGACGTGATGAGAGTCAGCAAAGGTGCACCTGGAAAGGTGAGCAGGACCCACCCAGGAAGGGCCTCACAGGCTCCCCCAAAGAACTTAGAGTTTATTCTAAATGAGATTTGGAAACCACCAAAGAAATATGTGAGGCAATAAATAAGAAATTATACTGATTTGAGACTAGTGATATTTTAAGACTAGTGATATCACACTGAGGGGAGAGAATCCTTAGTGAGAATACATGTTTACTGCAGATTGGGGAGAATGAGAAAAAATCTGAGTCAATTCCTAAAATGGGCAAGAGTCAAGTGGGAGCTTAATCTGTTCTAGCAACTGAATGGAGATTAGAGTGTCTAGCAAGATGAATGAGATGGCATGCTATGACTGGGAAAACTAAAGCAGCACCTATTGGCCTGTTTTAACAAACTTGAAAGATCTTATTCAAAATACTTACATGATAAAATTTATGTGTTGAAAGGTCACTCTGAATGTGATGTGAAGAAGAAATTACAGGAAAGTGAGTGAAAATAAGAAGACTACATAGAAGGCTACTGTAGAAGGCTAATGCAGTAGCTCAGACAAGAAGTTTTGGAAGTTTGAGCAAGGGTTATGCAGTGGATCTGGAGAAAAGTATAAAAATTTGAGATTTCTTTTGGACAATCAAGATTGTGAGATTAAATCTAGAGGTAAGAAATAACATGTCAATGACACCTCACAGGTCTATAACTGAAGCAAATTGGCAGATAAAGAGAAATACTTGGGGATGAAAATAATAAATCCACTCAATAAATATTTATCAAGCATCTATTACATGCCATATGTCATTTGCTGTTCTAGTACTACAAATACAGTAGTGAGCAAAATAGTAAAAAAAAAAAAAAAAAGAAAGAAAGAAAAACCCTGCCCTCATGTACTGGTATTCAGCTTTAGATGACAATTTTAAACAGGTTATGGTTTAGCTATTAAAGAGAATATACAAGTGAAAAGATGAATCTGTAGCTCAGAAGAGAGGTCTAAGGCAAGATATATAAAGAAACATATAAATAGATGTTACTCCATGAGAATGGGTGGGATTACTTGGGAGAAGTATACAGTTATAAGTGAAGTGTACCTGTGACCAAGCCCATGGGAACATGGTCATTTGAAGATTGGGTAGATGAGACAAGATCCTAAGGAGGGCAGTAAAAGGAAGAAAATCAAAAGATGAAGATATGCACATCCACATTTAAACAAAAGAATGCAGTACATCATATGGTAATGGTATCCAGAACATCGTATTTCTCCATACAATTGCTTGGAGACTCATTCCTCCCCCTCTCTTTATGCTTTTTTGTTATTGTTAGGGTCTGGGCATGCTGCCCAACATCTCTTGTACTTGAGTCCTATTCCTCATTTTTCATTTCATCCTTCTGCCAATAGAAGGGAAGGTGCACAGTAACAGAATATAAGCTTTGAGGGGAAAGAGATGGAGAAAAAATCCTGCCCTTCTACTATTCTTCATTTCCCTTTCTTTCCACCAGCACCTGGCCCAGATCCTATGGTCATATACTATCTTTAACAACAGTAGGAGGTGATAAGTAACCAGAGGAATTAGAGAAAGGTCAACTATTGCAGATTACTACACTTGCATCTAAATGGACTCTCTCTACTCCCAGACCCCACACTGCACCGGAACCCACAACTAGGCCACAAGGACAGAAGTACTGAGAACACCATCTGTTACTATTACTCAATAAAAAATAAATTGAGATAGTAGAAAGCAAATGGAGAGAGATGTGTCCCTGGAATCTCATGTTGGAAATGGAACCTACCTCCTCATACAATTAGTCTAATACTCAGGGGTCAGCTGCTCTACCCCCATTAACATTATACATTAAGATTTAAGTGAAAGACTTTTGAAGCCTCACTTAGTTCCTTCACCACAAGATTTATCAGCATTTCTTTGAGAAAAAATGTATTCCAAGTTCCAACCAACCAACCCAAACCATTTGTGAATTGGAGGCAATCCAATTTACGGTACTTCAGATGAGAAGACTATGACATTAGCATTAATAGAAGACTATCTGGCAGACCAAAGAGATGGAACGGGAGCATTTTTCACATACCATTTCCTTCTGCCCTTGAGAACCACTTGCTCTGAAAGCTCCCTTGGGTGAAAAGAAAAGCTGGCAGGGAATTCTGCATGAGCTTGCCTCTGTGTGCACTATGAGCCTCTGCATCATTGCAGGGCAATTTCTGGTGGTATCGCCTGAGCAGGGAACATGCGCCTGCAGGAGGCTACCAGAGCAATCCTCTAAAAATGCAGATGAGCTGGCTGCATCCACAGCTGATCAGCAAACATTCCCACACTGATGAAAAGGAATTGTGCACAAAGTCTGCTTCCAATGCTGAGAAGTTTGGCATTCTTTTGGCATAAAGGTTTAAACCAAGGCTAACCAAGGTTATTTGGGTGGTGCAGTGAACCATACTTTGATTAAAGACCTTCTCTAGAGGTATGAAAGAAAGGCTAACTTTTGTTTCTACCCAATCGGAGCATTACTGTTGCTACTGTGATTAAAAGTAAATGAATGAGAAGAATCAAAAGATAATGTTCAAAATACCCAGGAGATAGTACATTCATTTTCAGTTAAGTAAAACATCTGAAACATGGGTCCTAGCTCCTGTGAGGATTTCAGGACAATTCAACAAATGTCATTTTAATATCTAACATCAACTGGAAACCTATGATGCCCGAGGTGTGGTTAAAGGACAAGGCAAAAAGATCCATCAGAATATGGATTAATATAGTCTGTTCTGAGTCAGAGTCTGTCTGAAGGTTTGAGTCTTTCAAACATCCCTAAAAATGTATCTCTTCCATTTGCATAGTCTTATGATCAATTCACACACCAAGTTTCCCATGAAATTTTTGTGGCGAAAATTGCTAGGGGAAGGCAAAGAACCTCTTCAATATTGAGGAAATATAAAATCCCTGAAAAGGATGAATAAAAGTCAAAGCATATACTAGAAAATTCAATTTTCATAAGATCCTTCGATAGTTTTAAGATTTGGGGTAACATTGGGAGGGGATGCCCAAACAGAGCAAAAGCTTTCAAACATATATATTTACCTCTTCTGCTATTTGATGGGATCCTTCTAGGTTCTGAATTCTAAGCTAGGAACTTAACAGGCATTTTTGTTTGCCTGATTTTACTTACCTATTTATTCAGCCTACTTGCAGCCTAAACGACAACTGATTTCAACTTTACACATTGAGTCTATACAACACTAAATAGTGTACGAGTATAGTTGAATATGGAGAAAAGTATAACAAACTTGGGATCAGTCACCTTGGGATCTCAAAGACTAAATTAGAAGTCAAAAGTCTAGGAATTTAGTTTAATCAGCTTAGAGGACGCCTATGTGTTGTTGTTTTTTCTGCCAATCAATACTCCTTTATGGGATGGCTATCATCCTTTCTTTTGGTAAACAGCTCCCCAAAACAAATACTCATGCAAACACACAAATACACAAGCCTGGTCAGGGCAGAGTTGCATCTTCTCACATGGCCTTGTCTCCCTGCCTTGAGGGTTGATAAAGTGGCTTGAGCTGAAACAATCATAGTGCCCTACCTCCCTGGGCACCATGTGTAGTCGTAAGCCTGGTAGATAAATCAAGCTAGGCTTGTGAGGCCTTCCCTGGTTAGTTTTGGAACTAATGATAGAAAGCAGAGCTCTGTTCATTGTTGGTGGAAAACCAAAGTCTATATAAAACCAGGAAATACAGTAGCCATATGGAACAAACCCTTAAGCAGTCAGAGCCAGTGAAGCCAATACATGTAGCGAGACCCAGAAGTGAGAGACGGAGTCCTGATGGCATCTGGACCCCTAGAGACAGCCATGCCCAAGTCCAGATGCCTTCTTACCCATCCTGCAGTTTGATCGAGAACTGATAAATTTTGGGTTTTGTCTAAGTTTGTTTGCACTGGGTTTCCATCCCTTAAAACCAAATAATTTAAGAGTAGTAAAGCCACATGTAAAAATGCCATGCCATACCCATGGTTTATATTTCTGCCCAAAGGAAGCAGAGACAGAAAGGAAGGAATACCACTGGTCTAGAAGAAATTAGTAAAGAAGAGGAGCAAGAGGAGATGTTCTGGATGTAAAAGAGATAGGACAAAAAACAGTTGATAGGTGGTAAAGAGCAGAAATCTGAAAATATATTGTCAAATATAGAGGAACTGTTGTAAGATGAAAATGGCTCTAAAAATTTTCATCTCACATCAAAGAACAGATGATAGGAATGTCCTCAAGCTCCATCACTCTTGGGGAAGTAAGGGATCACACAGAGAGAGACCCTGATCTAGCTAAAGTGTCTACACACGGCAGTTAAAGAGGATGAGCTAGTAGAGTTGCTTTCAATCACTATTTTAGCAATGGAACTATTTTCTTCTAATGAAATGTTACATTGACTGCAAATATAGAATAGAAATAAAAGCAATAAATTGATTACTTGAGCAATTTAAACTTTGATTGCTTGACACACACACACACACACACACACCCCACACATAAACACTTCATTGTTTGTTGTGGTGACTACAGTGTTTAAACAGGTTCAAGCCTTGGACTAATGAGAGGGCACAGTACTCTCATGGCCATCTGCAAGTCCCAGCTTGGAGGGCAGAGCCCCTCCAGCACCATTATAGCCAACAGCTATAGTTGTAAGCTTGAACCTGTGGTCTCGTGCCTAACTGATATAGGCTGCAAGTAAACAAAGCTTGATCAGGTGCATGTAATTGAGTAGGATTGAAACCCACGAGAATGTTGTAAACATCTTGACCACGCCCTTACTTTGCCTCGTGGCATCTGACTATAAAATAAAGACACGGCTTGTAGTTTGTGTCACTGTCTCTCCATCAGAGAGGTAGCGTCCCACCGAGACCCAACTTTCATTCTCTTGTCTGTCTTTTCTAAGCCTTTCAGCCGCCCCCACTCAGGTTCACCCTTGGCCATGCTGGCGTGGCACAGTTTGTGAAACACTTGAAGCTCCCCCCAGAAACCTTTGGATTTGGGGGAGCACAGTATGGAAACCACTGACCAGAAACACCCTCCTACACACCTGTCTACACCATGCACACAATATTGTGCTTTAAGACAGCCTAGAACCAGTTGGCAGCTACAGTTAACAGTGCCAGGTACAATCATTTTAAAAGCATGGAATTTGAATACGATACTTGGTACTTTTAAAAAGAAAATAAACCATATTTAAACTTATTCCTTTAGAGTACTTTGGTCTTATTTATTCCTACCAAATTCTCCTCTTTGTAATGATTGTTCTAGTGCTTTCCTTCAATCATGCCCCCACATACTTGCTTTTCTCAGAAACTTCCATTTATATTTAATGCCCATATCTTGTAAATTTCTTAAAAAGGACAAAGACACAACTTCATTCAAGGCCATAAGACTGCTTTTGCTCCTAAGAAACTGTCAGCCAAATTTCTCAGGGAGGAACTAGAAATGAAGTGAGAGACATTGATAAATTTCCCTGCTGAACAATCAATAAAAGCCCCGCCATGCTGTTCAGACTCCCACTGTGGAAGCAAGGACCGTAATTACATTGTCAAAAATTCAAGTTGCCCAGGCTGACAGCGACCCCTTGAAAAGTGACAAGTGATTGGCACTCGGTTTAGGGTGGTGAACCTGGATTGGCAGACAGAGTAAGGAAAGCAAAAGGCAAGAGTGAAATTTCCTTATTAACTACAACTACCCAAACCCCAGACTGCCCCCCCTTGGAGGGATCCTGAGACCCTTTAGTCATATTAAATATCCAAGTGAGTTGTGGACAGAACTCCTTGAGCCACTGAACTCCATGAGAGATTCAGAACACACCCTGCCCCTATCCACTCCCAAACCCAGAGAAAGAGAGAGAGTGCTGCGTGTGGCTGAGTGTTCATGTAGGTGTATGTGTGTGCATGTGCGTGCACTTGAATGCATTTTTCTACATTAAGAGAAAAACATGAAATGTGCTTTCAATTCCATCCTTTCTCATGACAGCTGAACAGCAAAGCCTGTTTGCTTAGCGATTTTAATCTATGATAAAAACCAGCCTGAGCAGAAAGGTTACATGGGTGGCAATGAAGAATGAGATGGGAGAGAGAAGGTGGGGAAAGCTGTACTACTGACCCGCAGACCCATTTGTGTGATTCTCTAGGACTCGAGCTGGAGTTAAATTGGTTTCCATCAGTCAGGCCTCTTACTGTTGCATGCTAAAAAAAAAAAAAAAAAAAAAAAAAAAAACGCCCGCAAAACGCTTCATTTGCTCAGCGGTGCTCCGCTTCTGGCTAAACTGAGGAGCATGAAAATGATTTCCGAGAAGCCTTTATTGTAACCACACCCGGGAATGGTGGTTATTCACTACTGGGAAACAGCTGCACCAGGAGAGCTTACAATCAAAAGGTGTTCTTCACTAGGTGTGGGAACAGAACAGAAGCTGCCTGGGAATGTGGCTGCCTCATGATCTCCAAAGCTAAAATCCTTCCCATGCTTTGAAAAAAAGTAGACAGAAATTAACAAGGAGAGGAATCTCTAGGAAGAACTAGCCTCATGCAAATTTTGAAAGAGGCCCCTCCCTCGCCCCTCTAAAAGAAAATGAGATAATTAGCATTGGATACTCAGTACTTTGGGAGAAAAAAAGAAAAAGAATATAATCAAAATAGCCGTGGCTAACACTGCTTGAATGTTAGCAAGTACCTGATGCTTGGGAGCAGTTCACAAGCAGTAAGTCTGTGGGGTGAAGATTGTGTTTCCCTGCTTTTAGGGAAATTAATTGGCCTCAGGTCACAGCTGATAAGCGGCAGACCTGCACTGATTTATGATTCCAAAACTACTAACCACTAAAAACAGCACTTCTCCACGTGAAGTCAGTGGGATACTCCACTCAAATCATCGGAGGGTTCCATTGAAGTGCACATTCCTGGGTCCCCCTCAGGCCATTGGAGCCAGGCTCTGGGGTTGAGACCCAGAAACTTGCATTGGAAAACCTCCTGGAGAAGAGTCTTCTAGGCACTAAAGTTGGTGAACCTCTTCACTGCATCATCCTGGAAGCTGAGTGAACCCAGGTCATTAGGGACCTGCTGGGTACCAAGCAGGGAATCAAGTCGCTCACTGTTTTGCATACTTGACAGCCAAAGAAAATTAGTTTCTCCCCAAAGCCCCAGTGTCAGCAGACCCACCTCTGGCCCTGGGAAAAGGCCAGCAAAATTACGTAACGATTTTAACTATGATGTACCACCATGCCGGAGGGGAAATCTGTTTGAGACCTCAGATGGTGAAGGAGGAAGGCAAAGGGAGAGGATTGATGAGTTCTGTCTGTAACTGGATTCTCTGACTGAGACTGCGCAAAGGGAATCCCTCTCACCCAGTGGTTAGATCTTTCCCACTTCACATTTCTTTCAAACAAGTGAGATGCAGCAGCATCATGTTAGAGTGGAAAACAGCTTGATTTCGCCTGTGTCCAGTGTGCAAGCTCTATGGCTTGGGAGAGATCCCCATCACTCCTATATTGGTAGGGCTTTGGGGGAACAGTTGTTGATGACAACCTAACCCTGGGAATAACCTACAGGGAAGATGGGGGCTGGGGGTTAGTGGGAGAGATGGAAGAGCAGGGGAGAAGACAGAAACAGGGCAGTAGAGGAAGAGATGTCTAAACTCTCAATATCCTGTAACATCACAAGGCTCAAGTAGCAACATGTTTTTTAACTTAAAAATCTCAAAACATATTAAAAGCACGTACTTAGCTTCAATTGCCCGCTACTGATTGTAAGAAATGACACTCGGGATTTCTTAACTTGACATCTATTTAAACATAAAGGAGCACAGGGTACATTTAAAATACAGGCACAAAAATTATATTTATTAACTCTTTCACTGATCCTTCATAATAGTATGTGAAAATGAAAAGGTTTGGGGTAAAAAAAAAATGCAGGGTAAAAGAATTAGGAAAGTTTTCACTCTTCTCCATCTGAATTTCCATTTCTAGCAAGAATTTTGTCATATGCGTCATAGACAGTGGCTCTCAAACCAGAGGATCCCTATTAGGATTCAAGGTCCTTCAGATGGTCTACGGGCTGGTAGAAACAGTGATGTGCCCTCTTCTTCTCCAGCTATGTTTTCTCAGTGGCAAACAGCAAAACATTGGGTGGGTTTCCTAAGTAGCTGTTGGATTAAAGCAAACATTTGAAGACTGTGGCTGATGTGTGAATAGATAGAAGACCCTCATGGATCCTGGGCTACAAGATTAATGTAAGCGCTTGCTGATAAAAATAGGAGAGAAAAGTCCTCCTTATATTGAATGTCTATCGAGGTATCTATGGGTTTTTCAAACCTGATAAAATTTATCCCCAGTGCCTAGCACTCTGGCTGATCCATAGTCAACACTTAGTGGATACTTAACAAAAAATATTGATTTTGCTTCCTCTCCAAGGAAGCCTTTGAGACAATGATTGAGGCTCACTGTAATAGACAGGGCTTGACAGAACAAAATGGCAGACTCCTCAGCATAGCTAAATGCCCATGTCTAGAATTATTATTCCATGACAGATAGTGGGGTCTTATTTGGTTATGCCAGCCCAGAAATGCCAATGCAGGCAAGATCATGTTTCCTAGAGACTGGCCACTATCTGGAGATCATATTTTTCATCTGCCTTTGGCTCATGCTATGTAACCCAAAGTATATAAGTATCCACTGAAAGATAATTAAAACTCATTATTTTATATTTACATTTTCCAGTTGATATTAAGAATTTTCCTGGCACCGTCAGTAATATCGTGAATCTCAAGGAAAATAAAAATGTTCCTGTTTCAGAGTGGTAATAGATGACCAGAAGGCAAATAAGCCTGGCCAGTGGTGGGCTAGAAGGGGTCAATGGGGAAAAAACGGGTACATCTATATAACTTTCAACAAGATAAATTTTTAAAAATAAAAGTAAAAATAAAAAGAAGAGGAAGTTTCCTTCTTCTTCTCCTCCTTCACCTCCTCCTCCTCCTCCTTCTTCTTCTCCTTCTTCTTCTTCACTTCTTCTTCAGAAACACACTGCAGTCTAATCCCTGTTTTCTCCCAGAAATACCCAACCCATTTGAACAAAAAATCTTAGAGAAACTCTAACTGAACCCTATTCACAGGAGGTTCAGCCACAACTATAACAAAATGAAATTGTCTCCATTTAGTCTGTGATGCCATCAGTGTGTACAGCCAGCAGTGTATGTGAAGTAATTGTGTCAGTTGGTTTTCACTACATTAGGCTGCAATTACAAACACAAATCACAGTGGCTTATGACAACCAATGTTTGTTCCTCACTCATGTACATGAGAGCAGGTCATCTGCAGCTGTGCCCCGGTTGTCATTATTCAGAGTCTGATGCTGAGTTCAGGCTATTCTCAAACAGAGAACAAAGGGCAAAGCATTGTAACAGCTCTTAAAACTTCTACTTGGCCCTTGCAGTACATCATATCCACTCACATTCCATTGATCGAAACAAGTCCATGGCTAAGGCCACTCTCAGTGGGACAGGGAAGTGTGTTCCACACAAGGAAGGCACTGAAAGCCATCTGGCCGTGGGAAGAGGTGTATCATTCTCTTACAGAAAGGGGAGCAAATAATGGAGAATTATAGTGTCCTCTGCCACAGGAATGATGACAGTTAATATTTCTCACTTAAGGAAATAGTGCCGGCATTCTAATTTTGTCGCTTCAGCAACTAATAACCAAAGATTATAAGTAGTTTAATAATTTTCCCCATTGCCCCCACATTGGCTAGACAAAGCCCTACCTCATTTCCTCTGGTCAGCTGTCCCACTCACCATGCAGGGAAAGAGTTCCATTCCTCACAGCCAGGAACTTGACTCCATATGGAAAAAAGGGGGTAGAGTGGGAACTCCCATACAGTGTGATCTCAGCTTGGCCTTGGAAGGGCTTGTCCTCAGATCCAATCCGGAGCTCTCCACCATCAGAAACAAGGATGGAATGTGCCCTGAGCTCAATGGTTCCTTGATCCATGAAAATCAGAGTGCCTCCTAATCACCAAAAAAGAAGCGTGTCAGTCTTGTTGACAATTTCAATGTTTGATGAAATCCTCTGTGTTTACATTCTCTTGTAGAAGCACAATTGAATGGATCAAACACCCAGACCCAGAAGCACTGTATTACCAAGCCAGTTTAGATTATCACTATTCATTGCTCCTTTATTTATATTATTTTAAAAAACAATAGCCTAAATGTCCAGCAACTTAGGACTGGTTAAATAAGTCATGAGAAAGTCATCATTTTAACCATTTAGCAGCAGATAAAAGCAGCAGATAAAAATTCAGTTAAAGCCCTGCCAGGGTACTCAGTGGTTAGAGCATCAGTCCACACACCAAAGGGTCCTGGGTTCGATTCCTTGTCAAGGACATGTGCCTCAGTTGTAGGCTCCATCCCCAGCCTGGACAGGGCATGTGCAAGAGGCAACCAATCAATGTGAGAGATGTGTCTCTCTCATATTGATGTTTCTCTCTCTCTATCTATCTCCGCCCCTCCTCCCTTCCACTTGCTCTGAAAATCAATGGAAAAAAAAATATATCCTCAGGTGAGGATTTAAAAAAAAATCAGTTAAAAAAAAAAACTTGGCAACAAGTGAACAGGAAATAGGAATAGAAGAAAATGTGTCAAAATTATAAGAACTGTGGTAAAAGGAAGTGTAATTAGGGTTACCATCATGACATGTGTAACATTTTAGCTGACCAACAACCACTGTACTTTTCATAATAGACTCTAATTTCCTGAAGGATTTGCTCTGCTCTATAGAAAAGAGTTGAGTGGGACTGTCAGTTGTGGTGTCCTATCCTACCTTAGCCTGAATCATGTACCCAGACTTCAAAAGGAAATCTGGAGCAAAAGGGAAGAGATGACTGGAAATGTTTAGACCTCAGTAATTCTAGTGGTGATACCTAATGAGCCCAAAAAGAGTTCCTACTTCTGAGCCCCTCATCTGCCAAGCCCCTCCAAAACTCCCTGAATGCTATTACTTCTACACCTGATTTTCCACTTCCCATCAATTCTGTAAGCTACCCAATACCTTCTCAATAAATTTCCTTTATCTATCTGTTTGTTTTTGTTCTTCTTAATTCTTTTCCTCTTTCCTATGAGTTTGAATTTTCTGTGAATTTTGTATGACTTTGTTTCTGTTTTATTTTGTTTATTTTCCATTTTAGATCCCACATATAAGTGAAATCATACAATATTTATGCTTTTTAAAAAGATAGTTACAAATCAAATAACCTTAACTGATATTGATACTATTTTGCTCTAATATTGAAATTTTCTGTGAAATAGGAATGTTTTCCTATATAATAAAAGCCTAATAAGCTAAGTATCCAGTCATACAGTTGGCCATTCAACCAATCAAAGCGTAATATGCTAATGATATGCTAAGGCCACTCAACTGCTCACTATGACTGACGTGCACTAACCACCAGGGGGAAGACACTCTGACCAGTAGGTGAGCTTGCTTCTGGGGCCTGGCCGATCAGGACTGTGTAAGATGGGCTGGACACACCATGGAGCCCTCCCACGGTCCCTCCCCAGCTGGCCAACCTCCCATGTCCCTCCCCAGCCCTGATCATGCATGTCCCTCCCGAGCCCCAATCATGCACCAGTGGGGTCCATCGGCCTGGCCTGTGCCCTCTTGCAATCAAGGACCCCTCAGGGGATGTTGGAGAGCCAGTATCAGCCCGATCCCACAGGCCAGGCCGAGGGACCCCACTCGTGCACAAATTTGTGACCGGGCCTCTAGTTTTATAATAAAATCATTTGTATATCATGGGAATAAACACTTAGGATATTAAAACATACTTCCATTATTTTAATACTTTACTTTAAAAGGATTTAAAATATTTATATTTTAAGCAGAATTTTTTCAATATTGTCAAAATAATTAATAATTAAACACTTTAACCTGAATGAGCTATTAAATCTATCTCCCACTTTGTAAGTGGTTTGCAAAAGCACTGCACTAGACTCTTCTATCCTCTAACAAAGTGGTCAGGGTTGCGACTTTATATTGGGAACACCTGGGTCTTCTTTTCTGAACCCCATAGTAACTTTCCATCTCAGAATAAATCAAAGTCCTTACATTGGGCTACAAAAAGCCCCTTTTGATTTGCCACCCCATCTCTGATACCCCCGCATCACCATCTTTTAAAACTCACTTTGGGACTCATCTGTTGCAAACACACTGGCCTGCTTGTTGGTTCGCAAACAAGTCAGGCTTGTGCATATGTTCTTCCTGCACCTGGAATGTTCTTCCGCAGATACCCATGTGCCTCATTCCCCCTTGTCTCTATTCAAGGGTTAACTTCTCACTATGGCCTTCCTCTCCAATCTATGTAAGATAGAATGCCCTTACCTCTGACCCAAATATATTTTTCTTCAGAACACTTAACATGTTTAATGTCTGCCCTCCCTTCCACAGGAATGCATGCTTCATGAGAGCATTTATCTGCTTTGTTCACCTCTATATCCTTAGTGTCTAGAACAGTGACCAATAGGTAATTAGCACTTAATATATCACTGTTGAGTATATCAATAAATGGTTTTATCTTTTTTAGAAAATCTGGTTTGTACCTGAATGTATTCCTTTATGGACAAACACACACTCTCTCCCATTTTCTCAGAAAGGATGTTATTACATTGAATTTATAAGTCCATACATTGTCTTACTGAGCTAAAGATAGGCAAAGGATGTGGGGAGAGCCTGGTGTCAGAAATTGCTCAAAATACAGATTCTATTATAACAAGGAAGGTCCTGGTGAGAGCCAGTGAAGAGAAGACACTCTTCATTTGCCAAAGTCCTAAATCCAAAGTGCCGCATTACTGAGTTAAATTGCTGTTGTTTCCCAGATATGTACTGGAAGAATGTGAGAGAGAGAAGAATAAGACTAAGATGTCTTTAGTCATGTACTCACTAATGTTTAATCCCATTAGTCCACAGATAGTGATCAATAGACATTTGCCCCAATAGTCAACTATAGAGGCCTCTTCTTCCCCAATTTTCTGTCTAACATTCTTCTTCAGCTTTCCTCAGCCCCTTTCACCAGCCCTTCTAGTCTTCAATCCTAAAGCCCATACCACATTCCATATGTAAAACAGCCATGGGATGTTTGCTTAGCTTCTTAAAGTGTTCCTTCTTTTCACAATTTAGAACAACACACCCCGTGTAGGTATCCAGTTTCTCTGTCTGTAAAATGTAGAGTTCTTCCCTCAGAAAATTACAGTGAGATTTCTTGAAATGATGTTTTCAAGGGACCATTGTCAGTCCCTAGTCTTGGCTCAGATCCTATTAGATAATACAGTGGTTTGGTGTCTACTCCTATCATCACACACACCTTTACTTCCCCCACTATTGTCATTACTGCTCTATTTCCACAGTTGCTCCATCATGCTAGTAACACTAGACCACATCCTTCCAACATCCCATGGCTGGTAATCCTGACTTTTCCTTTCAAATATGGAACATAAGAGCTTACATACTCTAAGGTAAATTATCCACGAAGCGAGAAACTATCCTTTGGTGATCTATAGGCTTAATGTTACAGTGGTACCACCCTGCTTCCCAGACTTTCCAAGGACCAACTTGGAATTTTGACTTTAATTTTCCTTCTCATTGTCATGACAATGACAAGAATAATCATCAGAAATGCAGTAATAATAATGAATCCTGCTGTGAACAAGAGGGGAAAAATGTGACCTGTGGCACAGGTCATTTTCTTATGTTTACTAAAACCATTTTCGCTCACAGCCACATTTGATTAATGTCCCAGCTAATTTTCTTCAACTGGTGGACCAAGGATTTGCATGGCAGGACTCCTCCATCGTAAGTAGTCAGGAAATCTGAACTGAACTTGATCAGCAAGTGGTAGAGGCAGGGTATGGAATTGAGGTTCCTGTCCTGACTCCGCTGTTGGCCTCTGAATGACCATCAGGGAGTCCCATAAAATTGCTGGGCCTCAGAGGATTACTCAGTTCCCAAACCTGTCCTATTCAGGGCCTAAGGATGGTCCCTTCTCTCATCGGTGAAGTGGAGAGTAGATGCATGCATTCACTCTAGCTCTGGGACATCTGACATCAACTAGTACATTTGTAAGAACACAGTCAGGTATGCATTGGACATTGATAGAAACACAAAACCCATGTTTTCCTGACATCACCTCTGCTGTAGTGAACTTTGAATTTTGATCAAAAGAGATACTACATGCAAAGGCAATGATTCAAATAAGACCACAGGGAAAGCAAGGGAGCTAACATTTATTAAGAGCCTACCATGTACCAAAATCTTTAGATATGTTGTCTGAAATGACCTTCAAAATAAGACTATGAGGTCAATATCACCCTCCCTATTTCACAAAACTGGGTGGGCTGCCAGAGAGGCTGTAATTCCTCTTTCAGTCCAGAACTGGCAGAGGAAGCTTTAGCACCTGAGACCATCTGACAGAGACACTCATGTCCTATCCACTTCCACAAACACTCCCAGGTAGCTCTTTTATTAATTAGGTTTGTTATCAGAGTTACACTTAAGGAAAAACATGTGTTAGCCTAAGTAAATTTGCCTATGGCTTGTTTATATATGATTTATTTTCATTTTGTTAATGTAGATATACCTTGCCTCATTCCAAAAAGGATTTGAGACAGATTACAAGGATTAGTGGGTAAATATATAAACCTGGGCTTTATCCCTTGTACCATCAAGCAAAATATTAAACACACTGAAACAGATAGTCGTTTTAAAATGTCACAGGAATTAAGAATGATGTTAATGAAGGGAAAAAAGCTCAGCCCAAAGAAAATGAATGATTTGTGTTGGCAACAGTATGATAAACAGGACCAATTAATTAATGTGATCATCGTTATTCTGTGCTACAAAGAATTCCCTCCTCACTTTATCAGTGACAAGTATAAAGAAATCGAGGTAAGTTCAGAAGAGATTTGATAAGGAATTCAGCTATTTTTTTAAATAATTATAGATGAAAGCTCCTTGGTGTGAAAGAATGTAAAGTTTAGTCTTAATCTAGCTCTGTGTCAGGGCCCCAGGTGTTTCATCATCACACTTTCATTAGCTTAAAACAAATACACAGGGGGCTGCTTTGAAGGCCAGTCACTGGAGGACGGGAGTAAAGTGGGAGGACTCGAGTTCTCCACTTGATGGAACGCGGCTCCATTTCTGAAAGCTGAAATAAAGAGCAAGGCTGAAATCACCCTTTGGCTGTGACCCTTAAATTGCTTGTTATGATTGTTCATGAAAGCTAAGTATGTACCACAAGTGACCTTGGGTAATTTTATAAAAATCAATCAACCATCATTATTGTTACTTCCCCTCTAAAATAAATAAATGAACACAACTTTTTACATGTAATCACTTCTTTCCATTAAACCTCTTTCTTATTTCTTTTAAAGGCAAATAAAGGAGACTTTTAGCAGTTACCTAATGTTTGCAACATACATTAAAACCTGCTTTTGGCTCACCCTGCAATTAGCCATCCTATGAAATACCACAGAAACATTTGTTGTGTGTGTGTGTGCTTTTTAAGAAAAACAAATAACACAGCTTTAGCTATTTTCTCCCTTACAGAAAAATGTGGAGACCAAATATTTTACCATACAATAATAAGACTCTTCAAAAGAGATGGCTATACTTTATATCTTCAATTTTTTCCCTCCCTTCTCTTGAAACATCCTGAGTTTGGGCCTTGCCTGACTACTTCACCAAAACTGCAACCACATTGCTGAGTCCAAAGCTCATGCTCATTCCTCACCTTCCCTGAATGGCTAGCAGCATTGGACACAATTGGTCACACCTTTCTTGAAACTCCTTCCCCTCATTTGCCTAGCACTGTGCCTCCAAGTTTTCCTCCTACCTCCCAAGCCTTACCCCAGCCTCCTCTACCTGATTCTTCTTGATTATCCCAAATACTGACACTTGGAGTTCCCCATGACTCAGTCCCTTGACTATTTTTTTTATCAACCTTGGTTGTCTGATCTTTTCTTGACGTTTTAAATATCATCATATGCTCATTGCTGATGACTCCCAAATCTGTATCTCCAAAGCCCAACAATGCCCTCGGATGGAGACTCATATACCCAACTGCCTATTCAGTATCTCTACTTAGAAGTCTACTGGCTTCTCAACGTATCATATCCAAAACATGACCTCTTCGTCTTGTCACACAGGCCTGCTCACAGTCCTTACCATCTCCATAACTGGCAATTCCATCCGTTCAATTACTCAGTTTGGAAACTCTACATTCAACTTTCACTCCCTCTCACTTTAAGACCTATCTTTCAGGAAATTGTGTGCATTCTTTCTTCAATATCCTGATCCAACCATTTCTCACCATGCACATGTCTGTTTCTGGGGTCTGAGTCACTCTCATCTCATCCTCGGAATATTATAACAACCCCCTCGCTTAGCTCCTTGCTTCTGCCCTTGCCCCCACCCCAGAGTCTGCTCTTAAATCAGCACCCAGTGTGATTTTTATTTGTGTAAATCTTATATCACTACTTTGTACAATGTCTCCAATGCTCCCACCACACTCACTGAAAGCCTACCCAACCCCACAGGGCTGGTCCTCCCTCTGGCCCACTCTCTCTCTCTACTATCCCCTGGGTCACACCCTCCTGCTGCACTACCTTCTTGTTCCCCTGCCCTCCTTGCGTGCAAATCCCCCAACCACCACCAAACTATCTCTCCACCTTTCCTGCTGCATGTTTCTTCATGCTGCCCAGAAAAACTAACCAAAAAAAAATATCATTTGCTTACTTGATGATTTCCCTATAGAAATAAACTCCATGAGAGCAAGATCTTGGCCTTTTTTGTTCACAGTCATAGCTGCTATACCTAGAACAGTGCCTGGCATGTGGGAAACTTGGTAAGTGCTGATTAAATCCTGTTGAATAATAGGAGTTGAAGTTATAGAAGTGAATGAGGTCTCCCTAGGAGAATATGTAGAGTGAGAGCAGGACAGGGATAAGGGGAACAAGTTGTCAAATATTAATATTTAAAGACTAGAATATGGAAAAGAAGTAGCAGATGCTTGAATGTGAGTCAAAGAGTTGGGTGAATTAGAAGAAGAATCAAAAGGCTGTACAGACATAGACAGCAGGAAGAACTCTAAGAACTGTGGAGCTGATAGATGAAGGCGGCAAACCCTTAATGTCATTTTCAGGAGGCTCAGGAGAGAAAGGGTGCACACCAAGAGTGTGCTTCATGCGGACACCAATGCCAGCGGATAAAATGAGCCAAAGAAAGGGGCTCCAGTTTTAAACAACGGGAAATCCAGTGGTCAGTGAAGGCAAAGCCAGGGAGGGATCCGAGGACCCTAATTAATAGATCAGTCTTCATCCCAAACTAGATATTTCATTTGCTCAAAGCTTGCCAAATCTAAAATTTTAGATGTAAATTATCTAAATCGATTAGCGTTCATTCAGCTTTTTGGTGTCGACCCTAAACAATTCCTTTAAAAGTTTAAAAGCCTGTATCTGGTTACCTTTCTAATCATTCATACTTTAATATTTAGGGGAGACTGTGGAATTCCCTTTCTCTGCGGAATTATAGATCACCATTCCTTCAAGATGGATGAACCCTACTCTGCCCAGCGGAGTTGGGGTACACTGCTGCATCCTACTGCACGGTGCTGCTGTGGAAGTGAGCGTCAGGAGGAGGCGAGGAAGAGGGGAGAAGAGTGGCATTTAGGGAAGGCAGTCACAGCCCGAAGCCTGCGTCGTGATGGGGATGCACAGAGCTTCCTTTGTTGGCAAGATCCGGATTAGACTTGTGCCTGATCCACTGGAGCAGAGCCTGGAAGCCTTCGAGGTGGGCTTGTCCCCGGCCAGAGAGGCGGAAAATCAATTTGGCTGGCAAACGAGAGCCCCCAAGAGCTCAGTGCACGGTCCATAATCCTATCCACTAGCAGCTCGGGAAATAGATGCCTGAGCCCTCACATATTCATGGGGGATGTGAGGCATAAATCAGGCTTTAAGGATTGGGGGCAAAGGGAATGGACTCTCTGGCCGGTTACTAATTAATCAAGCACAGAACACCTACACCTAACAACCTGGGAGCCACACACACAGGCACAGGCGGCTGCTGCTGCAACTGCTGCTTTTCCTGATTATTTTCGTCATTTCAATTAAAATAGATATCGAATGAAATTTCCCCCTTTAGCTGATGCTGCTTACGCATCCCCCCTGTTCTTTCTTTAATTAAAAAACATGCTTATTGCAATACTTGCCAGAATCACTTTAACGGTATTTTAATTGTAATGTCTCTGCCTGATTAAAAAAAGAAAATATGAACTAGAAAGTGTTGCAAAAATGTTCTCCGAATGCAGGAAAAGAACCGCACACCTCCCGGAATGGATGCCACATGCTAATTCCTTAATTAGCCTGGCACTGCAGTCAAATGGGCAATGTAGAGGAAAAAACAGATCTGAAATAAAAGCACTGAATCTGAGCCACAAACAATAGCAGTTGGGAGAACCGTTTTCATCAGTTCGGATTTTCCTGGCAGGAGAGAGAGCTGCAGTGAACAGAGAAGGGGCTCAGGAGAGGCCCATCCAGGGTCTCCAGCCAAGTTTCCACTGTTCTTTGCAAAGGGTCGCATGGCCTTTGGGAAAAGTGTAGCTGGGCTGGCTACATTTCCTAGCTAATTGACTTCCAGTTCCTTTTATTGTTTTAGGCTAGTGGGGACTCAAACTTGAGCACCCATCCACACCACCTCAAGGTCTTAAAACACCTTTTGAATAAAGAGATTGCTCAAAGAAGTATATCATATTGTAGGGCCGGTCAAAACTGTGATTGGGTCAATGCTAATTGAACTTGGTAAACCCCCAGAGAGGTTTACTGTGGGGCCCAAAACTGTGCCTTCTTAGCAAGTCCTTTGATGATGCTGCTGCTGATGATGGGGACCACACTTCTCGGTAAATTAAGTGATTGCTATAGGTGTCCATAGTCTTGTGAAGTTTGCTAGCAGCTCACAGGTTGAGAAATGCAAGGCTGGAATTACAGATTAATTCACTTCACCATTCAACCAACAGTTACTGTTGTTTTCCAGCCCTTCTGCTAGGAGCCAAGATAAAAACATAAAAAAGGCAGTCTCCATGTCCAGGTCACCGTGAAGTTTAACTACTACAGGTGAATAGAAATACCCTAGTTTTAGTGAATTAGCCAACTTTACAGATAACTGAGAAAGAAGATAAAGGTTATGACTCAACCTTTTACTTTTTCTATAAAACATAGAACTCAGTAAGTGAACCTTATAAAGGAATTAACTCTATACCAATTACAAAGTGTAAACATATTTGTGGAAGAGAAACTATAAAGAAATATTTAAAGGAACTCAAATACTGAGATATAAGTAAATGCCTTTGTCATTAAAACTATTGTTATTAGCCCTAACCGGTTTGGCTCAGTGGATAGAGTGTTGGCCTGCGGACTCAAGGGTCCCAGGTTTGATTCCTATCAAGGGCATGTACCTTGGTTGCGGGCACATCCCCAGTACGGGGTGTGCAGGGGGCAGCTGATTGATGTTTCTTTCTCATCAATGTTTCTAACTCTCTTTCCCTCTCCCTTCCTCTCTGTAAAAAATTAATAAAATATATTTTAAAAAACTATTGTTATTAGTTACTGTTTAACTAAACCCTGATTTCCTCTCCACCTCCAGAAAACCATTACTGCCTTTTAGCAACAAAACTTCTGGCATGTAAGTGCTCAAGGCCCTTAGCTGTTCCATGGATTTCTAGAAATTCACTTAAGACCTCAGAAAGAAAGCTAGTATTTGTAGGGAGAGGCAGGATAGACAAAACAAGAAACTAAAAAACAACAAAATTGTCTTTTCTCCAAAGTCTGTATCTGGCAGGTAGGAATCTCCCTGGCTACCAAGTTTCTCATTCATTCAAATAATCTCCTTCATTTTCTTTATCCAAGTTCAATTAGCATTGACCAAATCACATTTTTGACCAGCCCTACAATTTGATATACTTCCCTGAGCAATTTATTCGAAAGCTTAAGAAAACAGGAGCCAGGTCTTTATTCAAAAGGTTCCAAATATAGTTATTCTCTGTATAGTATAAACATGATTTTGCTAATAGCATAATGTTTTAGAAATGAAAGATAATAGTTGTGTCCTCACAGTACTTATGTATTTAGAAAATGATAATTCCTCCTACTCCCCACGAGAATATTATAGTACATAAGAAATAAAGTGCCCTAACCGGTTTAGCTCAGTGGATAGAGCGTCGGCCTGCAGACTCAAGGGTCCCGGGTTCGATTCCGGTCAAGGGCTTGTACCTTGGTTGCGGGCACATACCCAGTGGGGAGTGTGCAGGAGGCAGCTGATCGATGTTTCTCTCTCATCGATGTTTCTAACTCTCTATCCCTCTCCCTTCCTCGCTGTAAAAAATCAATAAAATATATTTTTTTAAAAAAAGAAATAAAGTAATAAAATGCTCATTCTCCAATATATTTTCATCTGCCCAAGAATCCCAGATACAAAAGCATCCCAGATATCTAACTCCACTCCTAGTCTTGATAAAATGTATGTGGGAATCATTAATCAACAAATGAGGCAGAGAGGTAAGGAGAGACCGAGTCCTAAAGGACCTATAAGCCATATTAAGAAGCTTACTATGTAGACTTAATCTGAAAGCCTACCGGAGAGTCAGTGAAGGGTTTTAAGTAAGGAAGTTTGAACATTTATCTTTCATTACTGAAAATATTATAGCTTCTGAGCTAGGAAGGGACTAGTCCTTCTCATTAGCATTTTTCATGTTACAATATCGAAATTGTCAAGACATAAAACTGTAAATTGTCTAATATCTAAATTGTTTAATGTCTGCCTGCCCATCTATTGAAAGCATGTTCCTTCTCACAGCAATGGCTTATCTTTCATTTAAGGCTAATCAAGTGTGTCTGGGACTGTTCTCTGGAGGTAAATAATGGAAGTCATTGCCTGAATGAGAAAAAATAAGGAGTTTCAGAGTCAACTGTCCCCCACATTACAAAGCTTTTGTCTCTGATCTCCTGATACACAAACAGTAAATGAAATTGGTCACAATCCACTAACATTTGAGGATACCAGGAAGGACTCTGATCATAGAGAAATTTATAGCTAACATTTATCTGCCTCTTCAGGTCAGAAATTCATTCATTGGTTTATCATTCAATAATTATTTGAATATTTGCCATGTGCCTAGAGATATAATGGTCCTGGCAATGGAAAGGTAAGCAAAAGCAGA
Organism: Plecotus auritus; assembly: GCF_963455305.1. NCBI lineage: Eukaryota > Metazoa > Chordata > Mammalia > Chiroptera > Vespertilionidae > Plecotus > Plecotus auritus. The sequence continues at coordinate 83,135,229 of NC_137775.1, read as the reverse complement.
CCTGGCTCCTGCTTTCTTAAGCTTGTAGCCAAATTTGCACCTTGCCAAAAAAAGACAGAGTGAAGGAAAAAAACACACCCTAATGTTAAATTTATAAATAATTGATATAAAAATTATTCAAGTTCTTAGCTGATTAAAAATTCTATCAATGATACACTTAGCTTTGGACATAGGCAAAAATCACCTCACAAAAAATAATTAACAGTAACTTGTCACCAAGAAAAGACTGACACATAGAGATACACAAGGTAAAAGGATTAAGGGTAGATTTAAAAAAAACTCAGGTTAATTCTTATGGATGCTAACTTCTTGGTCAGGCTTCTCCTTAGATTATTGCCCAGCCCCTTCTGAAGCACCAGGCTTGAAAACATAAAGTTTACTAACTCCTTTATTGTACTTCCTCCACAGGATTGCACAAATAAATACATTAACATCTGTAGAGTTTCATACAAGCCACTCTCTTCCTGAGGGAAGAGAATCAACATCATTTCCATTTTGTGCATTGATTTGAGGACCAGAGCCTTGCCCAAAGCCACAGAAGAGTGTATAGCTGCCTCAAATATGAACTCAGGCCCCAACTTTGCTGACCAAACTGCAATGAGTCAACCTTCTTACACTGTCTGTACATACTAGTAATCACCCCATCTCCTGCCTTGAAGGGTAGCTATGGTTCAGCTGAGAGAGGAAGCCACTCAATCTCCTTTCATAGCTCACTTGCAGATAAATTATTTTAACTTGCGTATTTGTGACAACTTTGACCAGCCCACAAGACATGTTGAGCATGGCATTATATAGTTAGTAGGGAAATATTAATGTAGAATATTTCATTTTTTATCAAAACTCCAGCCTGCCTTTAGATGGGTTTCCTTTAAATCCACACTGGTATCTGTTAAGTCTTATACCTATAGGCATAGGGTAATCTGCCCAGAGACTCACACAGACCTGATGCACAGAGCAACCACACATAATGTTCTAGGGAAGTCCTATCTCATAGCACACCCAGCTCATTGCAAGGTGAAGCATGCACCTACTGAAACTGGGGCTAATTGAGTGCTGACTGGAAGGGACCATGTGTATAATCTATTGGATCAAAACGGCTATGCTGGGCACAGCACTTAATAACTCACTCTGGCCCTAGCTGGTGTGGCTCAGTTGGTTGAGCGTCATCCCATGCACTGTGAGGTCGCGGTTCAGTTAGATTCCCAATCAGGGCACATGCTCGTTTCCGGTTCGACCCCCAGTAGGGGTCCTGCAGGAGGCAGCCAATCAATGTTTCTCTCTCAACAATGTTTCTATTTCTCTCTCTCCCTTCCTCTCCCTCTAAAATCAATAAAAGCGTATTTTTAAAAATACCTCACTCTGAATTCCTCAAGCCCTTTCCAAGGATGAAGAAATTCTACATGGAATTTGGGAGTGGGTCAAGAGAAGATGCCTCATCTCAACAAGCCAAGAATACACATTTGTATGCCACTGAAATCCTAAAAATAACAGACTAACAAGATCTGAGTGTCCTCAAAACTAAAATAAAAATTGGAGAAAATGAGACCATATTCCAAACAGCACCAGAGAAACACATTTCCAAGGAGTCAAAATAGCAAGAATGGAGGCAAGCCAATGGATAGACTCAGCTACTTCCTCCTCTGGGTCCTTCCTTCTCTTGCCACAGAAAGAAAAATACTTCAATATGCATTTTGAAGATAACAGAGGCAAAAGCAATCCAAGGACTTCATTACCCAGCTAATTCTTTCAGTAACCCAGTTAGCTTTGTATATAGAAGCAGCCACTATCTGTAAATAAAATTGCAACTTAGGCCTGATAGCCAGCCATCTCTTCTGTTATCCTCATCAGTCAGGAAAAAAAAAAAAACTAACATAAATTGAGTGCTTACTCTGGCCTAGGTCCTATGCTAAGAACTTTACAAATATTGCCTCTTTTAATACTCAAAACATCTATACGAGTTAGACAATACATTGCAGTCTTGCCACACAGTAGCAAACAACAAATGTTAGCCATCTGGGTTACTATTGCTGTCATTATATGAGGCATGACCCTAATGGGGCGAAACCCAAAGTTTATATGACCTTGCCCAAGGTTACAGGCAGGTAAGGGACAGAGCCCAGATTCAGACTCAGTTCTTTCTGACTCAAAAGCCTGCCAAGCATTTAAGTGCTTTGGTGTACACCAGTAGACCAAGAAATAGAAAATTACATTAAAGGAAACCAGTACACCATTAAGCAGCAATAGAGACTGGAAACAAGTTTCTGTGAAGTATTTTAAAGTGATGGCATTGTAAGTAATAAGAAACTACAAAATGCCTTCCTTTTGAAAGCCCAGCACCAAGGGAAGAGGCATTTCATTTCTAAGGTTTATGCTCCCCTAATTGGCCCTTTCTTAATCATTATCTGTAGACCACTTCATGTCAAGTTGCTTGACCACCAGAATAGAGATTCATTGCTTCATTATGAAAATATGAATGCTTCCCCAACTGCAGCCACAAGCCCAGGATGCATAATGTCTCTGACATGAGGGCAACATTCCTTCTTTGTTATTATGGCTCATCATAATTACTTGGAATAAAATAATAAATTTTAATTCAGTGATGCCTATGGCCGTTGGGCATCTTAACATAAAAGAACGAAAAATATAATTAACTAAATCAAGGCAATGTGCCTATTTCCAACCCAGCTCATTAGTATTAATTGATTGGGTTAATTCTCTTTTGTGTTTAACAGTACCCCCTAAAAAACAACTTTTAAAAAAAGGAGCGAGGAGAAATGGAGGGAAGAAGTAGAAATGGTAAGTAAATAAAAGTTCTTCATATTTTGCTAATTAGGATAAAATAATATATATAGTCAAAGCTTTTATTATGGTCACAAAATAATCTGCCATTTTTTCAACAAAGTTCAAAAATCAGTGTATGTAGCATCATAAATAATGGAGAAAACCTTGTCTCTGGTACCATTCCCAATTGCCTCAAAGAAACTTGTAATCCTTTCTACTATATAAGTTGTTCTTGTAAGAAAAAGTGTCAATTTTATTTTACAGATGAAAATATAAGTACAGCACAGAGAGTCCACATAAGGAATCAAGCCTGCAACTGAGGTATGTGCCGTTGACCGGAATCGAACCTGGGACACTTCAGTCCACAGGCCGATGCTCTACCCACTGAGAAAAACTGGGTAGGAATACTTCCCCATTCTTAACAAGTCACCTCATAGTCAGAGATGACAGCTGAAAATGTAGCTATGACAATTACATTCCATGAAGCATGGAAGAGGAAGAAGGACAAATAGAACATGCCTCCTATCATGTCAGTTCTATTCTAGGAAACTTCCCAAATGTCCTGTACCACACTTCCCCTTGCATCTCATTGGCCAATTCTCAACCACAAAGGAGGCCAGGAATAGATAGCATTTGAGCAAGTTCATTGCTTTCCCAAATAAAAACTGGGGTTCTGTCTACCAAGGAAGACAAAGAATTAGAAACATGGGAATCAATTAAAAGGTCATTTGAAATGATCCTGGCTCAAAATTATGTTGATAAGACTAAGTTGGTACCAATTGAAGTATTGATGTATGCAACACATATTAAAGATTCAGGGATATGAGAAGAAGAAGGAAGCCTAGGACACCTCCAAGGGTTCTGGCCTGAATCATTAGACAAGTACAATCTCACCAATAGGTGAGATGGGAAAGTGTATGTTAATATTTACATGATCAAAACTGGTCTCAGGCACAAATGATATGCTCTTCACCATCTCTCCATCCAACTCTAATCTTACATCCTTGACACTCACATTACTCTGGAATATATCCTGTGTTACTGCCTGCATCACATATTTTAGAACTAGAAATTTTACCCTTTTATATTTTCTCCTTAATTATTTTTTCTTTAGTGATAATACACTCCTGATATTAACTATTATTCTTCATTGTTTTCTGTATCTCATACATAGGCCACTTAACAAGCATTCACAAGTCATCTGTTGAATTAAATTTGATCTGTGTCCTTTCTCTGTTCTCATTCTTTCTAGAAGCCATGACCCATATCTCTATAATAAAAAACTCAGAGTTTTATTCTAGGCAACCCTGCCAACAATTCTTGTATCATATCTGTACAGAAACAGGTGTCTACTACTTACCCTCACATTCCTATCAATGGTCCTACTTGCTAAAAGCAAGAGGATTCTTCAGATAACAGACCTTCCCTCTGCATAGGATGAGGTTCTGCCCTCCCAAACCAGACTCATTTATTCGAAATAATATGAGAGTTAAATATGGCCTGAACCAGGAATATTAAGGAAAATCATTCCTGGAAGTTGAGAGGTTGGGGCAAGTATTTGGGTTGCTTAGATCCTGAAATCTCTGAGAGGGGGAAGCCAAATGTATATTCTGCATGTCCCTGTGTTACTTTTACCCTCTATTCTCCCTCCAAAGCATCTTCTCCATCTTCAGTTCTTGGCCCTATCAACACCATTCCTTGACTGAACATTTACATGGAACTAATGGGACATCCAGAGACTCATACTGAGTCTGAGGACTTTTGGTGGGAAAACTTCTCCCAAATGGTATAAAGCAAAAACACTTGAGTGCCTGAAGGGCATCCCATTCTCCAGCAGATATGACTCTTTTGAAGAGAGTCCTGGTTAAAGGTCTCCAACCAGTATCTTCTATCTGAACTGAGGCTTTAAGTCTGTAATTTCCCTTCATTATTGATAGTCTGCAGACCATAGATGGCTGTCAATAAGTCAATATTCCCCATGGCCACTGGTTATGCACACACACACACACACACACACACACACACACACACACCACGAAGGCAAGAGTCTAAATTGACACACCATTTTTCCTAAAAGGTACTAATTAAGTGATTTGCCTGCAAACTTCTCTTTGCTAATACAGAAAAGTAAAACAGCTTCCAGAGTATATATATATAAAAGCCTAAGCGACCAGTCGACCAGTCATTATGACATGCACGGACCACCAGGGGGCAGACGCTCAACGCAGGAGCTGACCCCTGGTGGTCAGTGCGCTCCCACAGCCAACCTCCCATGGCCAGCCAACCTCCTGTGGTCCCTCCCCCTGGCTGGCTGTGGTTCCCCCTGCACTTCCTTTCCCGCAGCTGGCAAGACCCCATAGTCCCAGATCACCGGCCAGGCTGAGGGACCCCACCCGTGCGCAAATTCATGCACTGGACCTCTAGTAGAATGATAAAATGCCATCTGTAAGAGACAAATATCAAAATGGTATCAGTTAATCTCTTCAAAATATTATATTTTTTCTCATGTAGCCTTGCTCTTACTTTAATAAGAAGAAATCCTTCTGGAACTGTTAAATATATTTCTAGTAAAAAATAGTGTTTTAGTGAAGAGTTTTATAGATATCTATTACTAATCACATTTCCCAAGCAAATTTTTATTTACCAACGAACAAAGTCACTTTGATAACCATTTGTTATTATCAGCCATTGAAATGGGCAATATTTTTTATTCTCATTTAACAGATAAGTAAACAAAGAGGTGAAATGAATGAGTCACTTGGTGATGTGGTGAAGGAATTGAAATTTGAAATCTTAGTCTCTTCCAACTTCTAAGACCCTAGAACTAAGTGGCTGGTTTTGCAATAAGGACACCTATTTATATGACTTTCCATGGAACCAGGAAGTCAAAACCACAACATGGTAAAAGCAGGAAAACGTTGCTTTTTTGGCAGGGAATTTCAAAGGCAGCAGCATTAACTGATGTCAGAGCATTTTGCTACATTGTGGGGGCTGCCCTGGACAAGCATGACTACAAAGTGCTTGAGTAAGAACGCATATTCTTTGAGAAAACTGGTAACTTCCTTGTATTTAAAAAATTTTTTAAATCAAGCTCTGTGCTTACAAGAATCCAAGAAAGAGCTTTCATTTTGAACCCTATGACCACTTCTTCCTTTCATAGCAAAATCTCAATTTGGTCCAAGAATAAATTGTCAACAAGTACTAGAGCTTATCCAAAAAAACTACCCTCCCTCCTTTCCCATAAAAGTAATAGAAATGTATATACTGATTTCATCACCGATCTCCACATTCTACAGACCTTTAATGTGCAGTAAGTTGAGGATGCTTGTGTTGGTGTCTAGCAGGAGCAATTGGCCATTCTCCACCGTGACGTTGTCGCCATCTTGTGGCGCCTGTTCAGGATACCAGCTGTAAGCCCTTGACCACCTCCGGCAGAAATGAAAGGAAACATTACCCTGGAAAACAGAGTTTTGTTGTTTTGTTTTGTTTTAAAGCTGGATAGAATGAGTAAGCAATCAAAATATAAACTCCTTACACTAAACTTAATTTAAATATAATTTTTAAAGTCTCAATAAAATTAGCCACCCTCTCTTCTGCATACAACTAAATCAAAAAGGAAAAAATATGGAAGGGACAAAGTTATACTTAAAGTCCCTTTGTGCCCGGTCACTGGAATTCTCCATTGGCAAGCCTGTAATGTTTTCCTCACCTTTTTTTCTAGCATAAACCCCCTTCTACCTAACAGATGGGGTAGATTCTATTTTTTATTTTTTACAGACATGTATTGAGTCTTGGACAAAAAAGTCGCAAATAGCCTGAAATACAGAGAATTAAAATGTTCTGCATGATGGGTGGCATTTTGCTTTATGTAATTGGTATCATTTTTCACTGGCTGTACTGCAAGTGCCTCTTTTTTATAGGAACATTCTTCTTTCTAAGTGCTCAGATCCATCCTCCCACACTCTACCTGTTTTGGTATTACTGAGTTGTTGCCTTTCCCTCTGTGCTTGGTGCATCGGTGCTGAAAAAGCCCAAACACAGGTGAAATGCCAACCGACCTCAGATGGTAGCCCAGAACCTTTGAGTGAGGGGCAGGGAGCAAGACACGGAAGAGCCCAAAGGAGGAGGCACCCCCTCCCCATCCGGCCTTCAGGCTCCCTCTCAAAACTTTGGGCTTTCCTATTTATGGTCACACTGAAATCATGTGTTTTTTCAAAAGAAGAGTGTTAAACTCACAGAAAGCAATATTTGGCTCATACAAGAGGCCAAGAATATGTCTAAATGTCTTGTGCAGTTATGGAACCATAATGATGATAAATATAATGAAATCAGAATGGAGAAGGTGATTCCCTCAAGGTAATACACACAACATGTGTATGCCTCTCTCCACACAGTCCTTCTTCCCACACAGATTCCAACCAAATGTGAAGCCTGAGTTCCTATAAAGTAACTGCCTAGAAGGTCCTCTCATGAGGTGTTAAAGGCAGATGGGAGAAGATCATTAAGAAGGGGAGGCGCCGAAACCGGTTTGGCTCAGTGGATAGAGCGTCGGCCTGCGGACTGTAAGGTCCCGGGTTCGATTCTGGTCAAGGGCATGTACCTTGGTTGCGGGCACATCCTCAGTGGGAAGTGTGCAGGAGGCAGCTGATCGATGTTTCTCTCTCATGGATGTTTCTAGCTCTCTATCCCTCTCCCTTCCTCTCTGTGAAATATCAATAAAATATATATTTTAAAAAAAAAGAAGGGGAGGCATGTTTATAATACCAATAACTACACCTACACAGCAAATAGTGCCCTGGAGTGTTTCTGAGAGAGAAAAATGGAAAAATGTGTTGCTAGGAGAACCAGTAGATTTTCTAGGAGTGGGTACTAATACCCAGCTCAAAAGTCACAAGTTGTATGCTCAACCCAATCCCCAGTAAGGCTTTGAAATAAGAAAAGCAGGATCTTTTCATTTTCTATACCTGCAAAGGAGAAAACAAGTCAGTGAGTCATCCCAATGTAAGAGATAAAAGCATGAGATATAGTGATGAGCAGCCCAGCACCACAGAAAGAAGAATGTGTGGAACATGAGCATTGTAATGAGCCGTGTGAACCAAGTCCCCATGATGCATCCACAGACTCAAAAAGCAGGAGAATTTTAGCCCTCTGCTGATTTTACAGACACTAGGTATAGGGAGGTGAGATTATTAAAAGTACTCCTTAAAATGTTATATATTTGTACATATCTTACAAATCCTTTAATTCACTCCCATAGAATCCATAAAAGAAAAGGAAGCAAGCAGTAGGAAATTAGAGTGGAACAAAGTGGTGAAAAGGTACAAAAGAATGAGCCAAATCAGGATGGTAAAGTCAACTGCAGAGAAGGGTGAACCAGATCATGTGCAATGTCAGCCCTGAGTTCACCATAAAAGGACATTTGAAAAGCTTGCATTTCTATACAGTCCGAGATAGAAAGGATCCTAAAGAAATCCTATCCCTTCAAAGATAATGTTGACAGTGTCTCAGGCCAGAGCTGTTTAAGGGGCAGGTTTCCTCCCTGCTGAAGTGAGGTAATCAAGAGCTGAGGAGGTGGGGCCCAGGGATCTGTCATTAATGACATCCTCAGAGGACACTTTTGCTTCACAGTCTGAGAACAAATCAAGACAAGGGCCACAGGGGAGAGGAACAGATTTTAAAAAGGAACCAGGAAGTTTCTTTCAAACCCTAAACTCAGGGTCTTAAGGAAAACCAGCTGAGATGTTGTGTGGATGATCTATAAGAAGTTTGAAGAATTCAGCAGCATAACTCTTTCTGAGACATAAACCTGGTGGTCAGATCCATAGCTCAATGACAGTACTTACAAAGAAACCCAGGGCTCATGATGGAAATCCCAATGGAAAGATCTGAAATAACTAGTCATTAATTAGGTATTAGGGGGTCAAAGGAAGACCATTCCATGGTATCTTCCATTCATTAGTTTGAGAACATTTTATGACTTAGAATTAGCACTGATGCCTGTCATAGCTCTAAGTGAATTTTAAAGACTTTCTCTCTTACTCTGAAACATGTGTGTATCATAAGCTGCCTTCCTTGTGTTACACCATCTTGGCTTGTCCTGTCAACCTTCAAACATTGCTATATTCAGCCCCAACCTAGCAGAGAGAAAGGTCCAATATTGTTATGTCCTCTTCACAATTGAGAAAGCAAAGGATCAAAGAGCTTAATTTCTATGTCAAGGGCCACTGGGGTAGAAACAGACTAGATCATGCAGAGCAAGCTTTTCACTCATGGTGGCCTCCTCTGGAATACTCTTCCACAAAGTATCTGCATGGCTCACTATCTTACTTTACTCAGGTCTCTGCTCAAATAATACACCTTTCCCTGTCTTCTTATTAAAGTAATACCTCTAATCACTCCTTCTCCCCTAATACTTTCATCCAGGTATTGTATCATAGAATTCCTTATGTATTTATCATATATTGAGCTTACTCAAATAAATAGCAGGGACTATGTTTTGGTCGTTATATTCCTAATAACCTAAAAAGTGTCAGGCACATAAGTGCACAATAAAAATCAATTACATAATTTCTTAAATTAATAATCTACCTGTTAACTCCATGTACACATTTATAGATATTACATATGACATATGCCTAAGCACCATCCAGATACAATAAATAGATAAATAGGTGATAAGGCCTATAATACTTAAAAGTGCTATATCCCCTAGATCTCCTGACTTGATGGATTTAGCCCACATTCCTTTCTGTTTTCAAACTCTATTTAAATTTAAACCAAATGATGAGTGTATCTACATTAAGCCCAAGATTCAGATTCAGTTTCCCTATGAAATTTTCTGCCGATTTTTTTCACCTTAACTTTCTCTATTCAGTGTGATAGATTCCAAAAGAATACAAATATCAGGCATTAAGTTTCAAAAGACCCAAGTTTTCCTGTGCCCAAACTTCTCCGTAGAATAATAAAGGTATCTTGAAATGTATAAGTTTTTATTGATGATTCATGCTTTAGTACATGATTGATTAAATACAAAAAGTCCTAGAAAATACATGCATCCTCAACTATTTAACAGCTACCTGGGGAAGTAGAAGAGCAATGTATCTCCATGACTGCATGTTGTTAGTGAATTCATGAATACATGTATGTGCCATAAGAATTTTTTAAATATATTTTTATTGATTTGAGAGAGAGAGGAAGGGAGAGAAAGAGAAAAAAAAAAAAAAAAAACATCGATGTGAAATAGGAACATGGATCAACTGCCTCCTGCACACCCCCTATTGGGGATTGAGCACACAACCTGACCATGTGCCCTGACCAAGAACCAAACCAACAACATTCAACCAACTAAGCCACACCGGCTTGGGCTGTGCATAAGAATTTTAGCTCTGCCACATTTTCAGAGTTGACACACTGATAGTATAATTGCTTACACAGGGCAATGCCCCATGAAAACAATGGGGATGGCTCACTTTCCAACATCTTTATCCTCCAATCACTATCATTTTGATCCCAGCAAAGAAGAGTGACAGTATTGATAAAAGATGTCTTGTCAAGCTCTAACTGGTTTGGCTCAGTGGATAGAGCATCAGCCTGCGGACTGAAGGGTCCCAGGTTCGATTCCGGTCAAAGGCATGTACCTTGGTTACAAGCACATCCCCAGTAGGTGTGCAGGAGGCAGCTGATCAATATTTCTCTCTCTCTCTCTCCCTTCCTCTCTGTAAAAAAATCAATGAAATATATTTTTTTAAAAAAAAAGATGTCTTGTCAATATATTTAAAAGCCTCTGAGCAGATATCAATATGATGTTTTAGGTGAAAGCCATGCTCTGTGTCATCAGCTCAGCTTATAGATCAACGTAGGTTTCACTTTCACCGAAAATGCCTTAAGCTCTTTCCATGCTAGCTCTCAAGGTGCTCAGCCTTTAGCTTTAGTTCCCTTCTTTGAGATAAATGAATCACTCACTACCATTCTGCAGGTGAAGAAAACCATTTCCCCATGGGTATAAGGAGTTGGGTGTGGAAATAGAGATTTAAGAATTATCAAGAACATGCCCTCACCTTTACCTCAGTATATGCAGCCCCAAATAAACCAGAAAAGAAAACACAAGCAAACAGTTCCCTGCCTCAGCTAGGAAGCTTATGCAATTTGTTTTCTTCTTACAGCATGTCAGCACTTCTCTGAACTTTAGGGAATGTGCAGCGTCTGCAAATCTCACATGTCACTTTAAATGTATTAGCAACACCACCAGAGTTATCTTGAAAGAAGTCATTGATCAGCAAGTTGCAACAACCAGGCAAAGCAAAGACCTTTTTGTGAGCGCATGTGTTAAGCTGGGTAGTGGAGGAGGGAGATTGCGGCAATCTCTCTAGTCACAGGGTCTCTCTAGTCACAGGGTCTCCTGGATGACAAAGACAAGGAAGAAGTGTTTTGACACCTCACCAGAATGTCTTCTTCAGCATGAAAGCCTTGGAAATAGGAAAAGACAGGTCCCTGTAACTAACGTTCTCTACACTCCTTACCCTGCTCTGTTTCCTCCAAAGCACTTATCATCACTGAAACATGGTATACAGTTATTTATTTATAGTTAGTCAACCCCCAGTAGAATGTGAGTTTCATGAGAACTTCTTGGTTTTCTCTGGTATCCACAGTACATACAACAATGCCTGATGTACAGTAGGTACCCCAAAAGCATGTTTGAGTGAATGAATAGTCAACTCTTACTTGGGCTCATAATTACTATGCCTTAATTTGAAATATAATTTTAATAACTAAAATAATTTGATATGAAGCCGAAGTTTGTTTTTTAACCTTTTCAGTGCTCTTCTACATAGAAATGTTTTAATTTTTATAAAAGCAAACATATTTATCTTTTCTTTTGTGACATCCTCTATTATTTTATGTTTATGATACCCATTTTTCATTCATATATAAACATCATTTCTTGATTTATAGATTTTATGTTTGCATGTTAATCCTCACCTAATTGAGAATTTATGTTGGTGGGAAGTTTTCCATTTTTGTTTTTAGCTTTTGCTTTTTTCCCCAAAATAGTTAACTGTTGTAACACCATTTATTAAATAACATTTGCTCTCCCAACTAATACTCTTGGTTATTTAAATAATTGTATTATAATGTTGGATGATGTTTAAATTATCAATTAAAATCCCAAACCTGTTATATCCGAACCAATATAAAGACACCTCCACCTCTCTCTCTCTCTCTCTCTCTCTCTCTCTCTCTCTCTCTCTCTCTTTCTCTCTCTCTCTCTCTCAGATACATGTGACCTCAGCTTTGTTCTTAAGGTGCTCATATTATTGAGAAAAAGACAAATATCCAGATAATTCAACAACTAAAGGCAAGACCATAGAGCTATGGGAGTTCAGAGGTTGTGGCTAACCCTGGTAGAGACTGCCTTACAGGTGAAATCCAGTGTATTGATCACCTGGTCTTTTTTAATCTGGACACTACAGATATATTAACACAGGCTAAGATTATTTCAGTTGATTAAAAAACAAAAAAAATATGCTCATTGTAGAAAAGTCAAACATCTACAAATCCAAGATTACAAATAGAGCCCCTGACCTATAATCTAATAACTCCTTAGGGAACAAAAAGGAAATTCAATTACTTTGGCATAATTTGTTCCTACTGAGCTCATGCTGACTCTAAGTGATCACTTTCTTTTTTCGGTGCTTATAAACCCTTCACGATTATGAGATAATAAGAGAAAGTCCTTCCATATTGCCCAGCAGTTTGACTACTCAAAGAAATGTCAACATTTGCAAGATACTTGTGCCCAATTCAAATTTACTCTTTGTCCGCAATTCACTAGCTTAGCCGTCAATTCTATACACATCTTACACTCTGTGGTTTCTCAAAGAATACTGATATTAGCTCAGAGTTTGGTACATGGAAGCGCTCCAGCTTCAGGAGACTATTACAGTCTACAAACAGTACAAATTTAGAGAGCCTTTCTTTATCTTCTCTTCTATTTGGGTCTTCAAATCTCTTTGAACAATGTCTCTTCTGAATTATAAGCCTGAATATTATTTCACCTGTTGGAGAAAATAATAATGATAATGGCAGCTAGACATTTTACTTATAGCTCACTAGTACTCACAACTGAAAAACGTACCTACTGCCTTCTCCATTTTCAATTTTAAAATGCTTTTAATTTTTAAAATTAATAATAATGGCTAACATTTTTTTAGTACATCAAGCAGGTATTATCTCACTCAATAATCACAAACTCTTTTCTTGCCTAGTATTAAGGAGGAAATGGGTCTCTGAATTCAATGAATATTTATTGAGGAACTATTACCTACTAGGCATTGGTCTAGGCACAAAACAAAACAAATCCCTGACCGCACGGAGCTTATATTTTAGAGAGGTAACAGTTCAATACCTAAAACAAACAATGTGCTCTGGAGGAAAAAAATAGAGTGAAGTGGATCACAAGTGCAAGGCTGAAAGGAGCTATTCATACTGAATGATCAGGGACTACACCTCTGGCAAAGGAATGGAGCAGAGACTGGAATGCAAGTCAAAGGCTGTCTGGGGAAGAGCCTGGGGAAGGAGCCCACTTGCTGTGCTGTGGGGTCAGCAAGGAGACAGACAGGGCGGCTGGCAGGAAGGGAAGTAATACTGCACAGCGCTATAGTCTCCCTGCTGATGCAATGGGACATTCACTTTATCCCACTGCATAAAGGCCTTATGTTCTGCACAGGTCATAGAGAAAAGAATCACATAAAATGTTCAGTAGTATATATCAGGGTCAGCAAACTGCAGCGTAAACCTGACTGACCCAATGTTTTGATTAAGGTTTTAATGGCTTCAATCATTCATTTACATATTGTTTATAACTGCTTTCAATTTGTGACAGAGACTATATTGCCTACAAAACCTAGAATATTTACTATCTGGATCTTTATAGAAAAAGTCTGCTGGCTCCTGGTATTTTTCAATTCATACTATCAGTAAGAAATGAAACTTTCTATAATGAAAAATTGGTAATTATAAGGCAGCTACCTAAGAGCTTGAGGACTGGCAAGCAAAAACAACTTAGGAAAGGACATACATTGAAATACTAGAAACTGGTTCAATTCTTCTCATTTTCCAGTAAGCAATAAAGCAGGTCTTCAAAGGCTACATAAAGATGATTGCAAATGGGTATGTGTGTGTGCATGCCACACACAGGTGCATGCACACGTACACACACAGAGCTAAATCAGGAGATTGACAGATACACGCTAGCCTTTTCCACAGAGCTGACATACTGCCATTTAACCAGCGAGCACAGAGCATGTGTTTCTGTTCCCAGTCACTAGTAAGAGACAAGGTTAACATTTTAAGTGATGGACTACAGCATGTTATTTCCCCATGCAATGGACCCGTGACTGCACCGCCTTCGAAAACACTTAATTTTAGTGATTGAATACACGGGAGCGCACTCTCCCTGCTATGAACCTTTGACAGCTCCTCAGTTGCATACACCAGGGGAACCTTTTTTCCCCTCCTTCTCAAATATGTGGTTGCACAGAGAAAAGGAGGAAGCCCAGAGAGTGAAAACCAGTTTATAAGCATCCATGTATTTTACAGTAGAAGTATTCACTGCCATCTGCTCTAATTGCTTTTAATGTTGGGGCCACCATCTTCATACAATAGAAATAATGATCTCCTCAAGGGCAAAAAAATTATTTTACAAAAGCAAACAAAACTTGATTACATTTAGCTCCCAGGCTAAAGAAGCATCAAGGTACTTTGTAGTGAACGATCAATTAGAAAAGTGGGCAGGTTTCTGATTAACACAAACAAACTGGGTTCCCTTTAGTGGTTCCCTTACTGCTTTCCTGCCTCTTTGGAGGAATCATTCCCACAGCTCACAGAGGCAAGGAGCTGCCTAAACACTTTTCTGGGTCTGAGGTGACTCCACACCAATTTCTTACCTTTGGATCCAAACCAGACAAAGCCAACTTTTCTCCCAGTGTTTGTATTGGCATCAGACATGCTCCAACTTTGAGAAATACTAAATATAGGGATGGATATTCCACCAAGAGTTTAGATCCCCTCACTTGTGATCTCCCCAGAGGCCACCACAAACCTGAACCTCTAAAACTAAAAGCCTAATTAAAGCCTCTAGGAACAGAAGTGATTCAGAGTGTGTCCATTCCTTGGTTCCCCAGGAAAGCCCAGGACTAAGAGAAATATGTAGACTCCGGGAAGACATGGACAGATCATGGCAAGGCCAGCAGAACCTGACCTTTACAAAAGCTGTGTCTAGAGACCTTCTCAAATCCCCAAATGTAAGCATAATTCTGATATAATCCCCAGGATTCCTGGCCTTGAAGTACCTGTCATACACAATGCCCTTCCCTTAATTTAGGAGCAGAGCCAAAGAACACCATGAGGAATCACTCCCATGATTAGGTTACATTGGAGTGTGGCAATGGTGAAGGAATTTTGCAGGTGTAATTAAGTTCAGAAATTAATTGACTTTGGGTTAACCAAAAGGAAGATGGACTTCACCTATTCAGATGAGCCCTTAAAAGAAGAGATACTCCACTGGCCTTCAAAGGAGCAAACTGCCAGATTATGTGAACCACCATAAAGCTAAAGATCCAAGAGTAGCCTAAGAGCTGAAAATGGTCCCAGCCAACAAGAAAATGAGGATCTCAGTTCTAGAGCTGAAAGGAACTGATGTCTGCCAACAACCTAAGTGAGCTTTAAGGAAGACCTTGAACTCCAGGTGAAAATGTATCTATCAAGGTGTCAGTCATATGAGACCCTGACCAAAGAACCCAGCTACTTTATGCCCTGACATGTGACCTACAGAAACTGTGAGGTAATGAACAGGAGTTGTTTTAAGTCACTAATATTGTGGTTACTTGTTATTCAGCAATAGAAAATAAATATGACACCATAATGGCCTTCTTTGGGAAGTAATTTTCATAGTGAACATGTTTGCTTTTTCTTCCTTCATTGAAGTTACTGCTGAAAAGGGGAGTTACTGCTGGGCAGAAGGCCCAGGGGCTTCTCTCACTACATGAGTAAATCTCCACCCACAGGACATGCAACATAGAATTTTTAAATTTATGATGCCAAGAAGTCTAAACCAGATATAGACCTTTAATTTGCTCAGAAAGTGCTAAGACTATGTCTTCACAACCTCTCTCTATTTAGGCTGAAGACATACAAAGCCTTCCTGATCCTGACCACAGCCACCACATGTGTCCTCTGGGAGACAGAAACTTTTAAAAGCCCACATTCTGACTCCACTTCTGAGAATGGTTATTTAAATATAATTGGTTTTGCTTGCATTGCTTCTGGAAGAGAAAAGAAGATCTAACTTTTTTATTCCCTCACGGAAACAAAAGGGCAAAGCTTCAATGCTTTGCAAAGGAAAACCAAGCTCAGAAACCAGAGAAACCCATCCTGTACCCTGTACCTGGTATCTTGACTGGCCTTGACTAAATAACCCTTCCCTCACTTTTTAAGCTTCAGAGTAAAGATTGATGTACTTTTTAGGAAGACAAAGGAAATGTTAATTTATATTTTTAGAACTCCCGATATCTAAGTAGCATCATGTTTTACCAGGAAGCATTCATACATGTATTGTCTGGTATTTAATGATACAAAATGTTATTTGTTGTAAGGCTAACATCACAAACCGTCAGTCCTACATGAGGAATGAGGAAACCCAGAAAGATTAAATGATGTGTTTCAGAACTAAGAAGAAATCTCAGAAATCTTTGGGGAACTTGCCTGTCCACTGCAGTGCAGATGCCTTTCTTGTAAATACAGGCTGTGTTGATTAAAATCATCACCATCATCTTCATGAACATTCCCTGGGTGCTCACCAGGGGCCAGGCATTGTGGTACCTAGCCCTGGACCATGAATGCATAATTGAATTTCTAAGCTCTTAGAGCCCAGTTTCAAATGCATTGTCCCCTTTACTCCAAATGCAGCTGCCACACATTGTCCTTTTTCTGCCAAAACCTGTTTATAGGTTCCAGATGCAATGAATCATCTACTGACTTGAGTGACATTAGAGGTAAACACCAAGGTTAAAATGTAGAGATAATTGAATAACACCAACTACCAGTAACAGCAGTCCAGGCAAGGGAGGAAATAGACCCAGAGATTTCAGATAGGGCAGTCTGATGGAAACCCTCCATTCTCAGGATCAAAACCACATGCCATTTTGACATGATGGAAAATATATGTTTTATTTTTCCAAATTTTCATATGCCAATTATTAGCATGGGTAGAAGTGACAAGCAGGTGGTTATGTAATTTAAATATCCCCATGATTTTAAAAAACCCAAAAATAAACTGCCATTTATTTAGTATATCAAAGCAATATGCTTTAAGCTGTTTTTAAAAATGTATATATCTAATTTATTGCTTTCACTGCGATAAATAAGAATTATGGAAAATATACATTTTCCTTTCTAGTAAACTCTTCTTCACAGAAAACCCCATAAAGCAAAAATTTTCCAAAGCCCTTCCAAAAATTCATAAAACACAATATAATTTCCAGATATCAAAACATACTTTAATCATCTACTTTGCCGTCACCTGGAATTCATTTTATAAAATGCATAAAATGTATAAACATATGTATATAACATATACACATAGTTTATACAAACACTTGAAAAACTGTCCTTATTATATGTCTTTAAAGGCAGAAAACTCAGAACCCATGGTGAATACTAAACAATCCACAAACATAGTTATCACCCAAGTTTGGAAATTTAAAAGCCAGAGAGACTTCTATGTAACAAGCCTTAAAGCAGCATTAATCAACTATGGAAGAACACAGGATGAATTAATTCAATGATCAATATTGGAGATTTATCAGAGAACAAAACACCTCTCAAAACACAAGCAAAATGCCTTTTTGCAGAATTCTCCAAACGTTAGGGGATCTTTCCTTTTCTGGAAATCAGTTTCTTAACTTGCTGAAAATTAATTATTCATGTAGCTCTGTTTTGCATTAAAAATAAAAACTTTCCCATTTTTCCCAGTGGGAAGAAGTATAATTCCCAACAAGGCCCTCTATTAATTAGGGGTTAATGAAGCTTAGATATGTGTTCCAATAGCTCATTTCAAAAGTGTGAATTTAAGTCACTGCTACAAGATTATTCAGCATGCATTCTAGTAGGTATGAACCACATCAGTAGATCCCATGAAAAAGCTATCAAGCTTATGACACAGCTTTCTACCATCCCCATTTCTTACTACTTGGCATCTTTCTGACATCCCCTTCTCCAGATGAAGTGTCCCTTGCCTGGGAATTTTTCCATTTTGTTTTAGAAAATTGAGAGAGAACAAAAAAAAAAACACTTTGTCTATCAATCACATGAAGCAGACACATCTTTTTTTTTTCTCCCTCCTTTTTCCCACTATACTCAACTAATTGGGAAGTGTAGTTTTTAATCTGCAAGTCTTTAAGTTTCTCATGTGGGTAGACCAAAGCAAACCTAAACTTGATTTACTTTAAAACATTTTTAAATCCTTTGAATATATTGAGAACATTTACAGACAATGTAATGGGCTCACACAGTTGACACCTTGTCCAGTTCTGTAAGCAGTACCACGGTGATAAGAAGGTACTCAAAGCAGGTTTAGAGAATAGGAGACGAAAGCAGAAAATAAATGAACTTAATTACATTCTGCAGACTTAGCAAGAGATTTGGATTTTAAAGATAGAACTTAGACAAACATAATTTATACCAAAGTTATTTCTTTGTTTTTACATAGAGAAAATCTTTATGACATTGGACTTGGCAATGATTTCTTGGATATGACACTAAAACAAAGCAACAAAAGAAAAAATAGATAAATTTGACTTCAAATTAAAAACTTTTATGTATCAAAAGACACTATCAATAGAGTGAAAAGGTAACATATAGAATGAAGGAAAACATTTACAAATCATATATCTGGTAAGAGATTAATATCCAGAACATTCAAAGAATTCCTACAATTCAACAACAAAAAACCATATTAAAAAATGAGCAAAGATCTTGAATACATAGACATTTCTCCAAGGGCAGGGACTACATGTCAATCATCTGTGTGTTACAAGTTACTAGCACAGTGCCTGGCACGTGGTGGGCACTTACAAGTTCATTAGACAAAATTAATGAATTAGACCAACCATGTGCAACAGGCAGTCAACACACAGTGGATTACAGCTGCACCATAAAGCTCTCTCTTGTCTGAAATTTTAACAATTTCTTTATTAAAATTTAGTGTTTCTGAAAAAATGCAGAATATATTTATCAAGGCATAACTCAAATTGCTGGCACTGTCTGCCAGCAGAGTGACTCCACACCTGCCTCAATAAATGGATAGCATTTATTTGTAATTCTCAGCTCCTATTTGTTACAGATGATTAATGTGTTAGAGTCCATAAAATTGATTTTCCTCCTAAGTAAAATATTCCACCTACAATCTTGTTAGTGTATCAATTAATGAAGTTTACTATATTCAACCAGTAAACATTCATTGAGTCAGGTACTGTACTAGGCCCAGAAGATAAAATGATAAGTAACATAATTCCTTATTCTCAGGAAGCTCACTGTCTAGAAGAGACCAGCATACAAGCCAATGCTTACAATGCCACACATGCTTGTTTCTTTTCTTAGAAGGGCAAAATCTGGTTGTTTGCAAGAGAAGGTTGAGAAGATAAAAGCTAATCCCAGACTATGTTTCCACCTAAAGAAACATATAATCGCTTGGCTTTTAAAAAGAAATCATGCCAACTTTTAACACTCTGAACAATGCAGTCTACTCAACATAATCCCACGTCATTAAAACCTTTATCTGTGACCCAAAACTGACTGTAATGAGGTTCCTTTTAATTTCAAGATGGTGGGCAGTTCAAAATTAATTACCTTTGTTTAGCAGAGCAACACTGGCCTAAAACAGTCAGCTTCTTTAAAAATTAAACAAACCATTGGGTGTGGGGCATAAAATTTCCTTATTTCAATGAAAAGTGGAAGAAAGCCACAAGGCTCATAAACCTCTGCTTGGGACCTATGCTTGCCCCCATGAGGAATGACCATAAATCCTCAGAAGCCCCTGCTACAAAGCCATCCCCTGACACCCACTCACACTAAATACTCTTCCCACTACAGTGACTGAAGTCACACAAAAATTTCAGTGCAATCCAAGCTCAAATTCCCCAAGAAAACTGTGGCCACAGAGCCCAGTAAGAGAGACTCTGAGATATCCACAGCCGGCCACCTCAGAGGCATTTGCCCTGATTCTTTCAGCCTCTTGCACACATGCTGGAATCCTGGGCATTGGTTACTTGGTGCCTAGCGAGCCTTTGCAAGATTCAGGAGGGGAGGGGAGTAAAGTGTGCTGCTAGCAAAACCCCAAGTCAAAAGGGAGGACAAGTTTATGTTGAATTTGCAATTGGTAGTTCAATTATTAATTAGTTTGTCATAGAATTTCACACAGAGGCCAACCCACAGTCACAACTGCACAAATAAATTCAGACCAGGTTAAAAAAAAATCTGTGTTTTCATTGAATTTTCCAGGTAACCACAATGGTGAGAACTGATCAGACTACCAATAATTGGAGTGATTGCTTGTATTAATATTTTAATTTGAAACATCCCTATTGTGGAAACAGAATTTCCTTTTACATTTGTATTCAGACAAGGCTGGAAACAGCATCTGAACCCATAATCATATCACAGTGTGTTTCTCTCGCTCAAAAGCTGAACCTTCTGCCTTCACACTTTCACAGGCTCCTCCAGGCCCCCTTCAAACAGACACAACGCTCCTCCTAAAACTCAAAGAAACATCGCAACACCTTTGTAATAGGCCTATTTCCCAAGGGGGGGATAAAAGGACAAGGCAAATTAAGGGAAATGCGGAGTATAAACTTGAAACCTACTGTCAATAAAACCGAAAACAAACTTGAAGCGGAGGTGAAGAAAGCAGGGGGAGGAAAAGCAATGTTAAATGGTCATCTTTCTTCTCATTTTATTTGAGGAAGTTAAGTTTGCACAGCTCCTTACAAGCTGTCTTTGGCTAAAATCACTATTAATGAGCTTTGACTTGAGAAGTTTAACTGAGCACTAGCTAACAGCTTCCAGCACTGCACCACCCAGGAAGGCAACTGGAAATATTTTGCTAGGGCCTTACAGTGTGTTTATTGAAAAGACACAGCTTTCAAGAGAAAGTGTTTATAGCAACCACTTTACCTGCTATCCCTGCCCTGTGGTGTCTGTTTGGTTTCAAGGTTTGGGGGGTCCTCTTTAACTCCTTCTCGTCACTGCTCTAATTGTTTTCAAGTCTGGCAGGAAAGTATTCATAACGTTCTTCGCTCTACAGAGAACTGAATTATGAGGACAGATTTGAAAACTCTGAGTTACGACAAAGAGGCAGGCCAGAAAGGAAAAGAAATAAGCCTATTCAGGTCATTAGAAAGGCAAGATAAAAATACCTATTGGGGGAGGTGGACAATGCCATTAAAATGTCTTTTTCCAAATGAGAACACAATAGATCAATGAGGCTAAGAAGATGGTATGGATTCTTCTTTGTTAAAATTCTGGTTCCTTGAATGAAAGTGAATCCATCATTAACCAAGTAGGTTCCCCAAGAGAAAGGCCTAGAAGCAAGTTATTGACTTTACTTCCCACCAAAGAAGGCTTTAGGAACGCTGACTTGTTTAAGAAGGAAATGCAGTGAAAGACAGGGAATGACCTTGAATGAAAGGATGCTCCCACACACCCTGTTCGTGCACAGCTTGCATGCTGTCTCCACCTCCATGATTAGTAAACCAAATGGGAGCACCATTCTGAATCTCATGCCATAGTTCTATGAACAATGGTGCTCAGTGATGCTGTGCAGAATCTGGACCTTAAACATGCCTGGATGCCAGTATCAGAATGAAGTTCAGAACCACCTCCTTTCCCTGAAGCCAATATTGTGCCAGAGAATTTAGGGGTACCCTTTGCCTGAGGCACTCCTGGGCCAAGGAGAAGTAAAAGCAGAAAGTATAGCCTAATGGGGAGTGCCTCTGAGGAATGCAGATGAAGACTCATTTATGAAGGAAAGGAAGTTCTGAATCTGTGCACTAGAAACCACCTATAATTCCAAGGTTTTATTTACCAAACCAAGGTTGGGCCACCCCTAAAACACAAAGGAGGAAATGCTCAAGGATGACAGAAAATCATGAGGATAATTCACAGGTTACAACTAGAAAAGGGAGGAGCAAGAGGTGGGCTCTTTATCCAAAGATATTTTTGTCATTACTATATATTTTTTCCATAGAAAATCCAAATATTTATGGATTATAATTTCATTTAGAATACCAAATATATTCCCTTATTCTCACCTTATCTAACTACTAAATTATTTCTAAAAGTTATACAATAGACAGTATTTTTTAAAATAATTTATAGTAGCTATTAATTAATTGAAGTGTACTTTTTAATATATATTTTTATTGATTTCAGAGAGGAAGGGAGAAGGAGAGAGAAACATCAATGATAAGAGAGTATCATGAATCAGCTGCTTCCTGCACATCCCCTACTGGGGATCGAGCCCACAACCCAGGCATGTGCCCTTGACTGGAATCGAACCCTTCAGTCCGCAGGCCAACGCTCTATCCATTGAGCCAAACTGGCTAGGGCTGAAGTGTACTTTTGATAGCTATGACTTAACAAATGGCACAGGTCACATTAAGAATTTATTTTTTATCTTAGCATGTTTCCAGCCATAAAAGTAAGAGAGTGAAGTAAAAACTTAATGATAAACAGGCATAATTCTGTTTGGGAAATCTTTGTAGTTATAATTATCTTGAGACTTAAGTTTAAAAAAATAAAACAGAAATGTGAGGAACATTCAAAGATAATATCTAAAATAAACATGGCTTGGTATTTTAAGGAAAATTTTTCAGTTGTCCAGAAAATTAACACCTACATTATTTCTCATTCCCCAAGGGAAATAGAAGAGTGAGGAGTTGGCCCAAGAATGAAGTTTGGAAATGCCATTTATTCAACAAATGGTGGTGCAACACCTACTGAACCCCAGGCACAATGCTAGGTTCTCATATTACTTCCCAGGGACACACAATGTAGCAGGAAACAAGTAAAATAGCAAGAACTAGGAATAGCAGCAGGTACACGGGGCACAGGGGCACTGTGATGTAGCACCAGCCAGTATCACTCACAAACGCAGGTGCCGGGCACAGTCTTAGATTCCAATTGTTTTCTCAAACAGATTCCCCCTATTCTGGTAGCAGATTAAGTTGATCTGAATTTGGAAAATATCAAAATAAAACCAAAACAATTAAAATACTCAGGGCTGAAGGTATGAGGTAGGAGGAATAGAAATAACAATGGTAAACACTGATTGAGCATTTATTAGACACCAGGCACTACGCTAAGACCTTCACTTCCATAACCCTATATAAACCTTGCAACCAGGTGAGGGATCTATCTTATTGGTTCTATTTACAGATGAGAAAACTGAGGCTTGCAGAGGCAGAGTAACATGCCCAAAGACAAAATGCTGGAAAGTGGTGGAGCCAGGACTTCAGAGCTCTGTTTTCAGATATTAGGAGCCTATGCACCAAAGAACAACCTAGACCAACATAAAAACATGTCTCAAAAGTGGTAACATTTTCAGAAATCTGAAATTCTAAGACAAATGGAGCCCCATAAACAGGAAGATCTCACATTAGACTCAATTGCCAAGAAAAAGTTGTAGAGTTCTTTTTCTTCCGACTTTTTTTTAATGTGAACTTTTTGCAATTGTTCTATTTTCCCAGTTGAAGAAAATAGATTTTACTCTCAGTAACATCTCAACATCACCACTTACTCACTAAGTAACCTTGATACTCACTTAATTTCTTTGAAGTTCAGTTCCTCATTTATAAAGTGGAGATTTTTTTAAGAGCTATTATAATGAGTTAACTCAGTGGTCGGCAAACCGTGGCGGCTCGCGAGCCACATGCGGCTCTTTGGCCCCTTGAGTGTTCTAACACCACTTTCAAAATAGACTCACCCAGGTCGAAAACCTACTTCTGCACATGGGCCATGAAGTTTCAATAGCACTGTACACTCAAGCGGCCAAAGAGCCGTATGTGGCTCGCGAGGCGCGGTTTGCCAACCACTGAGTTAACTAATATGTGTGAGGACTAACTCAGTGCCTGACAAATATTAGGTGCTCAGTAAGTATCACTGCCCACTTCTTGCTTTCCTCATAGTTTTCCTTAAACAAAAACAAGGAAAAAATACATTTCTTAGATTCAGTTGTTGCAACACCATTTATGGCAAAAATAAATAAATAAAAATAATTAAAATTATTAACTTTCTTGGTTAATGAAATGTTCTATATCTTGATATTTGAGTGTGGGTTTCACAGTCTTACATATGTCAAGGAACTATATATATACTCCATATCTATGTATTTTTGTTATATGTAATTGATGCCTCAATAAATGAGACAAATTCTTGACAAAATAAACTTTCATTTTAAATTGAGTATTGCAAACATTAATTTTATGAGCAAACCAAATCAGATAGCATATATTTTATGTTGCCCTACTAGAAATTATTAAAAGCCCCAAAAATACACACTACTGTATGTATTTTTCATTTAGCTCTAAATTTCATTTCTCCACCCTGCTCCCACTGTAAACAATTCTATGGAAATTTCCAAGAACCACTGTTTCATTCCTCTATTCTGCAAGTACCACACTGCATTTGGCCACATTACAGCCAACCTCCACCACCACCCGCCAGTGGAATCCACATGGATAAAAGAAGTGTGAGAATTGAATGATGCTTTAGTACTTTCAGAGACTTTTCACATCTGTAGATTCATTTAAGTCTCAAAACATTGCAGAAAGATACTGTGAAACACTGCTGCCATCACATGCATGAGGGAATTTATGGTTCTGAGAAATCAAGCCATGGACTCAGGGCCACTTGGTAAGATGGTGTTGGCAGGGACTAGAACTCAAGTCTTCCAGCTTCAAGGCTCAAGCTCTTTCCATACTCTGATGCCTGTGACAGAGGAGGGGATGGCAAAGCAAGTCCTCCAACCTGTGCCAAATGAAGATGGCCCTGCAACAGCACTGGCCAGTGAGAAGGTCCAGGAGTCACATTGTGAAGTCCTCTGGCCTTAGAAAAGTGTGGACTCTGCCCAAAATATCCTTCTCTGCTCTTTCCAGAGATGCTTTTGGAGTCCAATATTTTTTAGATACAACATGATTCTTCTCAAAGAAAGCATTAATGCCATGGATCCACTTCAGCTCTCAGGCCCCTTGCCCCCTGGAACCAACATTTTACCTTCTACAGATACTCTATGCTGAGGTGGGGAGACACATCTAGATTTTTCCAGGTCAATTAAAAAAAATCATACTAATTAAAGCCATACTCTTTTATACAAAAAAGAAAAAATGAACTCCATCAGTTTTCCCTTTTGTTTTCTCCTGCAAAACTTGTTTCAAGGCTAAAAAGAGCTAATTTAACTTTCTATTAACATGACATAGAATTGTTGGGCAGCAATGCTGAATAAAAGCAATTTTATCTGTCTTTCCAAAAGTGTGCATAGGTACTTGTGAAAATAACTATGCATGTGGGTACATTTCTGTGTGTGTGTGTGTGTGTGTGAGAGAGAGAGAGAGAGAGAGAGAGAGAGAGAGAGAGAGAGAGAGAGAGAGTGCATGCGTGTGTACACACACATGCACATGGGGAGGAAAACAGGGCAGTTATTACAGAATCTAATTCACATACCCACCACAAATAAAGACATTTTTCCATTATCTAGAGGAATTTTGTATCTTTTACTCTGGAATTATTATTATTTTACAGACAGACGGGGGTGCTAATTAAGGCCTATAATTTTACCTCTTCTACAGATCTTTTTTTTTTATCTTAACAATCCCAATCAGACCATTAAAAAAGTTCAAGGGAATAACTAAGAACCTATAGCTACATCTGCTAAATTCCCCAAAAGAGAGAGAGAGAGAGAGAGAGAGAGAGAGAGAGAGAGAGAGAGAGAAGAGAGAAGAGAGAAGAGAGAAGGAAAGAGAGGAAGGAGGACAGACAAAAGGGAAACGGCAATTTTACTTATCCCATCCATGCATCTAGCAGCTGCTGTTATTGTTATTTATTTATTTCCTCCTCTTTTCAGCTAGATCCTTTTTTTTCTCATTTACTCCGACAGAGATTGTCCTCCTGGAGTGACCTTTTATTCTTTCCTTTTCCTTCACCCCTCCAGGCTATTGCCCTTGTGCCAGTAACTAGATAACACACTCTATCAAAGATTTTTTTTAAAAAAATCATTGGGAAGGCACTAGGGCTGATAGTGGCATCAATCGTAGCCTGACACTGGCTGGGGTCAACCATTTATCTCTTCACATAGCCTGTGGTTACTCGCGGCCATCTTGACTTGCTCAGTCTTAACAACGTTGCACAGATGTTGCCTCTCCCAGCACTGATAATACCTGCTCCCGAGTCCTGTCCTTTCTCTGTTTGGCATATTTCTCTGTTTTATTCCAGTGGACATCTTTTCATACAAAATCAGGCTAGGAATGAGTGAAGCCCCTCTCTTCTCACAGAGCCCTTCCAATTCCCAGGGCCAGGGAGGCAGCTATGGCTGTGAAAAGAATCTTGGTTTTCAAAATAGAACTGAAACACTTTTATTCCTTAGTAAAATACAGCTATGTCCTTGAAGTTATACTGAACTCACTTAGAATTGCTCTAATTTCACTAGTTTTCAGATTTTATTGAAAGATATTTTTAGATTAATTCAAATTTATTTGCCATACTACTTTATCCTTTTCCATCTCATCTTCTTCCCACCTCTGACATGCCATTGGCTATCACTTTTTGTAATTTATTCTTCAGGCAGCACCATGATTAAGGGAAAGTTTAACATTAGCCAGACTGCATTTTAAATTGCCAGCTCCAACACTGTCATGGTACAGCGGGCAAGTCTTTCTACCTTAGAGGTGTCCATTTCCTTACCTGTAAAATGCAGCTAATAATATCTACTCCACAGTGTTAAGAAAGCAATGCACACAAAATAGCTATATGCCTTGACCTGTCACATATAAATGGTCAATATATTATTTATTGCCTTAAAGTTAATGAATAGTCAGTTGTTCAGGCAATGAAATTTGATGAGGTACCAAGCACAGCCCAACCCATATACAAAAACTTGCCTTTATCCTTAAAATTCCCATTTACAGATTCCCTTTTCAAAGATAACCTATATAAAAATAGTCTTCAATTAAGGTTTTTGTTTGTTTGTTTGTTTGTTTGTTTTTTAGTAAATAAGTTGATAGCTGTTGAAGGTGAGTGATGGGTACATAGGGTTCATCATGCTATTCTCTTTCCTTTCATATTTGAAATTATTTAATAAAAGTTAAAGAAAAATAGGCACCAATAAATATATTACCCTAAATAGGCCAATTGCACTGTTCCTCCAATTGTATCACAGAAGTAAAGAATAGAGTCAAATTTCCATGATGCTGAATGGGACAGTTTCTTAAGATAGAAGTCTTAGCCCAGCTGGTGTAGCTCAGTGGTTGAGCATCGACCTATGAACCAGAAGGTCACCATTCAATTCCTAGTCAGGCACGTGCATAGGTTGTGGGCTCAATCCCCAGTGTGGGACATGCTGGAGGCAGCTGATCAATGATTCTCTCTTGTCATTGATATTTCTATCTCTCTCTCCCTCTCCTTTCCTCTCTGAAATCAATAAAAACATATTTTTAAAAAGAAGTCTTAAATTTGTCTTAATAGTGAATTTTATGAATAGATATATAGTAATAGACATAGATATATCACCCCATACACTGCCAGCATTAAACACATGACACTTCAAATTTATGCATTCAACAGACAGAGAATGTCCTTTAATTACCGAATTGCCAAGCCTGGTATCATTCCTGACCTCACTAGCCAACATTTCGCTGAATGCTAAAATTATGGAGTATCTTTTCTTTTTGCCTGTTTCTATTACTTTTTTTTTAACGTTCTACTCTAAGCACATGTCACTTAAAAGGTGTTTTGTCTTGTTTTGTATATTAAAGCACTTAAGTGACTTTGTGAAGAGGCTAAGTAGAAAGAGAGAAGCTGAAATTATGGGGCAATTTAATATTGGCAAACACCTAAATGTTATAAAATTTCTGCATCTCCCTCCAGCACCCCTCATCCCTATCTTATAAGATGTATTGCCTCATTCTCCAGAAAATTTAAAAAGGAAGATTAAACCGAACATTTTGGAACTACAGATCTGATCTCCAATTACTTCACTAAAATAATACAGCAAAGTAAATAATGAGGCTTTCTTTATATTGCAAAATAAGTAATTTCTACTAAATATTACCCATTATTCAGATTTAATAAAGGAGTTCAGGAAGATACCATGAAAATCAGCTGTGTCTAAGAAACCTCCACCTCTGCAACCTGCAGGTAAACCAGGTAGCAAATGGCAAAACTTGGTTTTAGAAGCCAAAGGCCTTCCTTTGAAATGTTAAGGCCTTTCTGAATAAACCACCTTTTGTATAACTTATTTCTCTGGTAAAAGTATGATTCTTTTGTGTTTCCCAATGCATACAGTCTCAATGGCAGTTTCTAAAAGAGTCAAAATAAAAGTTTTGAAGCCCTAGCCAGTTTGGCTCAGTGGATAGAGCATCAGCCTGTGGACTGAAGGGCCCCAGGTTCAATTCCAGTCAAGGGCACATGCCTGGGTTCGGGCTCAATCCCCAGTGTGGGGCGTGCAGGAGGCAGCCAATCAACGATTCTCTCTCTGATCATTGATATTTCTCTCTCTCTCCCTCTTCGTTCCTCTCTGAAATCAATAAAAAAAATTTTTTGAAGTTTTGAAAACTGATTTCAATCTAGTGATGCTCAATTTTAATTATGTTTATTCATGTGTTTATGCAACAAAGCTTCACCCTTGTAGTAGTTAGAGAACATATAAATATCAGGCCTCACACTACACATTACCACCACCCCCAGCATAAACATGCACACACAAGCATACACACACACACACACACACACACACACACACACACTTCCACTCAAATCACTGTCAGAGCTGAAGGGTAGAGGAAGCAAAAATTCTCCCTGGAAGGATCTAGAACACAGGTGTTAGGACAACTCCCAGAAAAGGCAGGAGCTGGCAGGGCCTGTGGCAGATGAGAGGGGCCAGAGCTAGACCCAGGCTCACAGCTGAAGTTGAAGCGCAAGAGATAAATTTTAATACACGTGCACTTTCTCCACCACCCAGACATCTACTTCCACAAATTTATATTGTAATTTCACATATTGATCTTGGGAAATGTTTATAAATGAAAACAGATTTTCTTTCTTTGTGAAAAAAATTTTCAAAAAAATTGGCAGTAATAACACTGGCTCTAGAATTCTTCTGTCTCTGAATCCCTGCTCTGCCACTTACCAGCTGTGGGTCCTGAAACAAGGCACTAACCCTCTCTGAGCAATTTAATGTGTAAACTGGAGATGATGACAGTAACCACTTCGAAGCTTCATTTTGAAAATTAATGGGTAGTTCAAGCACAGGGCTTCACTCGGCTCCTCACAAGAAGTCCCCCTTTCTCTTAGTAGTATCCATGGTGTGTCTTCAGTATCCTAATACCAAAATCTTTTAGGTGACATCACAAAAAGACTGAAATACTCTATTATGTCTTTCCTTTCATTTTTCTCAGTCTTCCCCAAACAGCAATTATATACTTGGTCGTGTCATGTTAACGTTTGAAAACTATCGATGTGTCCAGGTGACATGATGAATTCTGGAAGCAGAAGGATTTAGCAAAGGAATAAAGAATCGCCCTCTTTTGCAGTGGGCCCTGGATTAGATGGGGTACAGTGTGAAGGTGAATCTGAAGTCTGCAATGAATGGCTCTCCAAGAGATCTCATGCAATCTCCTTTTCGAGAACCTAGCAGTCCAGAAGTTTTGGAACACTTTTACCGAGATGGAGAGCTGGAAATTGTTCCCCGTGTATTTTCAGGGCTCCCCTCGGGCATGGGCAGTGGGAGCTCCAATCAGTGTGAAGCCAGAGGACTTGAACTGTAGCCCCAATGGCATGCCACATGGCAGAGTGCGGCTTATTCCAGGAGCAGCACAGTGTTAGCAAGTCAGAAACATGAATAAATTCCTATCTCAATGTGCAGAAAACTCACACAGTGAAGCAAGCTGTCGTCTTGCTGCACCACTCCAGCTCTGAGTTAAGAAGGTACAACTTCCAAGGCTGCTGTACAAGCGTCCCAGTTCAAACCTTCAGTCCCTGCCTCCATTAAAATTTAAAATCATATTCGACCCATCACGGAGTGGCACCAGCGGACTGCAGCTTCATCCAGCACAATTTTTATTAGCCTTGCAATTTCTTAATGGGCTCCCCTGAGGGCCGGCTGGTAGAATCCTGTACTACCAGTCCGGATTTGCTACAGGCAGCTTAATAAACATGGCATCTGCCCCATGACAATTGTCACAACATCCAACCAGGGTGCTGAAGGCAGAGCTAAAGGTTAATATAACCACCACTCAGGTGGCAGGGAGGCAAGTGGGGGAATGTTGGAAATTGGAATCTGAAGGGAAAGGCTACTGGCCAGGTCCACAGTCCTTCCAGCCGGGCCGAGTTCCCAGCAGCTGAGCAGGCCGCCTGCTGCCTCCTGCAATCAGCATGTTTTACACGTCTCATCAGTGTCACCACTCCTGACATCTCATTATGCACCAGAGGTGGAAGTGGACAGGTACGGAACACCCGAACTTTTCCTTTTCTTATTATTTCTGTATTGCACCATGAAGCTGGGAGCTAATTAAGTCCTATGGGACAGACAATCAGTGTCTTTTTTGCTGGGTTAAATTACATTATATACAGATGCAAAAAAAAGCAGAGAGAAAATAATCCCTCAGCTCTTTCCTGGTTAATAGAGTACGTTAGAAAGATAATGATTCCAAACTAGAAGCTGAAGCAGAGAGCTCCTTAGCATACAAGGTTTCTAATGAAGTCATATGACGAATCCACCAGGGATCTCCTGCCTCAGAGGATCTCAAAGCGCTTTTAAAGATACTTTTAAAGACCTTCTTGCCTCAACTCTGAGAGAAAGTTTATGGTAGTCCAGCCTGTATTATAAGTGTGAAAACTTGCTCAACCAGTCTGGAGGAGCAGCCTTCCTTTGGATTTATAAAATCCTAGACTGAGAAGAACCTTTTAGGTGTGATACAGAGAGAATGTGAGAGTGGGACTTCTCCCTTAAAATAATCTAGCCCAGCCCAACCGGTGTGGCTCAGTGGTTGAGCATCAACCCATGAACCAAGAGGTTATAGTTTGATTCCCAGTCAGAGCACATGTCCAGATTACGGGCTCAGTCCTCAGTAAGGAGCATGCAGGAGTCAACCAATGATGATTCTCATCATTAATGCTTCTATTTCTGTCTCTCTCTCCTTTCCTCTCTCTAAAAATCAATTAAAACATATTTTAAAATAATAATAATAATCTAGCCCCAACTGTCCAAAGTGTTCCACAGGGAGCCCATAAGTATTGCATGGAAGGAAAAGCCTATATAATAAAAGGCTAATATGCAAATCAACTGAACAGCAGAATGATCGGTCGCTATGACGCACACTGACCACCAGAGGGCAGATGCTCAATGCAGGAGCTGCCCCCTGGTGGTCAGTGCACTCCCACATGGGGAGCGCCACTCAACCAGAAGCTGGGCTCATGGCTAATGAGCACAGTGGTGGTAGCGGGAGCCTCTCCTGCCTCCGCAGCAGCGCTAAGGAACAGCAAGCAGGCGGGTGGTAAGGAACGAGCGTTCCCAGACTTCAAGAGGATCGGGCCTAAGCTGGCAGTCGGACATCCCCCGAGGGGTCATGGACTGCGAGAGGGTGCCAGCCAGGCTGAGGGACCCAACCTCCAATGCACAAATTTCATGCACCACGCCTCTAGTCTATATATATATGGCTAATATGCAAAGTGTCCCCTTGGGAGTTCGACCGAGAGAACGGGAGTTCCACTGCTCACTATGACATACGCTGGTCACAGAACATGGCAGGCTACCAGCAGCAGTGGCAGCGGAGCGCTGAGGGTGAGGGAAGGAGAAGGCAGAGAGGCAGGGAAGGGGACCACGTGATGGTGGTGCAAAGGTGGCAAGGGAAAGAGGTGGGTAAGTATCGGAACCTGATCAGCCCTGATCGCAGGCCAGGCCTAGGGATCCTACCCATGCACGAATTTCATGCACTGAGCCTCTAGTAAATAAATAAGATTCTTATGGTCAAAGAAGTTTGGAAATGGCTAAGCTCAGCAAGATAAAACTTGCCTTTCTTTTTGCAGAACAATAAGACTTTAACATGTCACTGGACAGCGTGACTCCCAAAATGGAACTGGACCTGCAGCATATCCCAAACTTATTTGACCACAGACCCTTTTTTCCCTAATGGGACATTCTGCATTATTAATTGTCTACAGAGCTCACATTGAAAAATGTTCATTTAGCCCCCTTCCTCATTACAGATAAGGAAACTGAGATTTTTCCAAGGACTTGCCTATCATCATACACTGATTGCCTAATCATACCAAGCCTGGGTGACAGGACCCAGATCAGCCACTCCCAGACCACTATTTCACACTGCCTCTCTCCACAACCTACTAGTAATCCAAAACACCAGGGAGAATCACATGTGCCTTCTGTCTCTAAGTCATTTGGTGCTTCTCCATATGATTCATTCCTATCCTTCTCTCTCTCGGCCACAGGCTGAAGATGCCTCATTTCCCTATGCACTTGCCTGAACATTGACTTTCGTCTACTTGTATCTGAGCTCCAAGAGAACAGCAGCTATGTGTGTTAGGACCAACTGGCACCAGGCCACACTTGAGCCAGACTAACATTTTGACTCTAATAGGAGCTCTAAGGGATATTTCATGAGACAAAGTGGTAGCTATGCGATTTATAAAGCCTCTAAAGCTCTACATGTCCTCCTGGGTTAAATCCACACTTCTTAGTTTGATGCTCAAGACCACTCAGGTTTCCCAACCTTTGTTTCCAGTCATTCTAATCTCCATTACTTCCTTTCATTCCTACACTCTAGCCAAATATAATTACTTATCTATAAACCATGTTTTACACCTATGGAACTCTGTAATACTTGTCTCTTCACTATTATGGCTTTGCTCCTTACTTCCGTTCTCTTTGTAATCCTCATAAATTCAGACTCAGACAAAATGCCTTACCCTCCAGGAAATTTCCAAGTGATAATTGTTCCATCTAGGAGATTTCTTGGCCTTCCCTGATTTTCCACAGTAAATTGCAAATATCTTTTTTACTACACTAGAGACCCAGTGCACAAAATTGGTGCACTCAGCGGGGGGTTCCTCAACCCAGCCTGTGCCCTTTTGCAGTCTGGGAGCCCTCAGGGGATGCCCGACTGACGGCTTAGGCCCGCTCCCTGAGGAGCAGGGAGCGGGCCTAAGCCGTCAGTCAGACATCCTTAGCGCTGCCACAGAGGCGGGAGAGGCTCCCACCTCTACTGCTGCACTCACCAGCCATGAGCCCGGCTTCTGGCTGAGCAGTGCTCCCCCTGTGAGAGCGTTCTGACCACCAGGGGGCAGCTCCTGCATTGAGTGGGATCAAGCCAAAAACAGCTCTCCAACATCCCCCGAAGGGTCCGGGATTGCAAGAAGGTGCAGGCCAGTCTGAGGGATCCCACTGGTGCACGATTGGGGCCAGGGATGGATGTGGGAAGTGGGCCAGCCCAGGAAGGACTGCAGGATTCCAGGGCGTGTCCGGCCCATCATGCTCAGTCCCAATCAGCCGGACACCAGCAGCAAGCTAACCTACCAGTTGGAGCGTCTGCCCCCTGGTGGTCAGTGCACTTCATAGTGAGCGGTTGAGTGGCCTTAGCATATCATTAGCATATCACAGACGACCAAACACTTAGCATATTAGGCTTTTATTATATAGGATTTTGTTTATAGTACAGTTGTTGGGCTTTTCTAGCTCTCCTAACAAACAGTTCATTCCAGAAGGCAAGGGTTGTATCTTATTTATCTGTAAAATTAACACAACCCTTCCTAAGTTGAACACATAATGTTATCCAATTCCTTCATAGCTTTGTAGTCTTTTGTCATCTCTAAAAGTAACCACCTAGAAATCCCATACAGGGATTGATATAATAGCACCCAGATAGTGATCTGTAAATAATATTTGAGAAGAATTACTAGTAAAAAATAATAATTTCATTTTCTTGGTGCAGGAACAGCATTCCCTTTCTGCTGGTCATATTGCTCCCTTCTTTCAATGTCTTCATAAAGTCAGCAGGTAGTGCCCTTCAAACTCATATTCATCTGTTTCAGGCAGCAATGGAACAAAATATATTTGCTTCTGCTTGGCTGTGCATACTTTTTCCCTCTGGGAAGGGAAAGAAGTTAAATGGCAATGCTCTCAGGTGACTGGTATTGGAGCTGTGAGTTGAGGCCCCTGCTTTTGACATTAATTCAGGAGGGGCCTTGGTCAGTTGACTCCACTGCATAAAAATAGTTATTCATCACACATGGATGCTAGGAGGTTTAATTAATGTTTGTAAAGTGTTTGGGAAGATCTATTATGAGAAACAAACGCTATAACAGACCTTTTCTTTCCCCAGATTGCTCTTTTCTTCATTATTAGATGGTGGTCTCACATAGAACTGAATGATGAGCAATCCCCATTACAACAACTGTCATTTTGAATCAGGAAAATGCACATCACAAAAGAAACACATAACTGATTTTGAGGTCCTGCAGGCTACTGAATGTGTATGTTTTATGTAGTCATTATGTTTTCTCATCTACTTGTTTATTTGTTTGTTTTTTAAAAGCAAACACTATATTGAATTCTAAGAAACTTTACCAAATCCTTTATTTCCTTTTCACTTAGCCAACTTCCTTATACAGAAAAGGTGCCTCACTTTTACCGCTGTCAAATTTCATGCATCAGCAATGACTTTCCTGTCTTAATTTCTCAAAAAGGACTAGTGAGGAGAAACAGAGGAAGAGCCTTAGTTTATAGCCATAAAGAAGAAAGTGAAACCATGTCATTGTGATCAAGTGTTGGCTGACCTCCCAATGTCCATTCTCCAGCTTTCTTTCATCAACAGCCCCAAGATTTTCCATCCAAGCATTATTAACTTTCATATTCTTAGCCAGGTATTATGTGTATGATTAGTTCTATTCTAAGGTTCACGGTGGACACTAATTGGCCAAAAACAACCAGCAAAGCTTATCACCCTGTGTATAGGGAAATGTGATCAAGGAACTCATTTGAACCAATGAGGCATGAGGAGACATGTTTTGGGGGCTTCTGGGAAAGAAACTTCCTACTTCCAAGACCATGCCCATAAGAGATCTTCCATTCTCATGCAATGTAAGTAGGGGAACAAATTGCCTAGGCACTGTTGGCAACCATCTTTTATCCATGGAGAAAGCAGCGTAGGTTAAATCTGACCCTATGGAAGGAAGAGCAAAGACGTGGAAAGAGCTATCTCATTCATTAGTGAGCAGTGAGCTGCTGGATCAAACCATGCCTATGACTCAAGCTTTCTCATTCTGTGAGTCTCTATTATTTAATTCCATTCGAATTGTGATTGAAGGATCTTCATAACAAACTTTTTAAACGGTAAAATTTAAGGGCCAAAACAAGAGGTCATGAGTGCATGAAAAAAATATCTATAAATAGACTTTACAGAGGTATAGATATATAGAGAGACTATAAGTATAAACATATGATCCATTTGAAACAAATTTTCTTTGTGCATATGTTCCATGGTGATTCTTAAGAAAAAATAAAGAGGTAACACAGGCAGAAATGCCAAAAATAGCCATGTCTCCCCCAAACTCTCACAGTATGCAATAACACTATAAAAGAGGGTGATTAATTTCTCAACACTAGAAAATTTAAGAGGATCTATAGGGCATAGTGATTGTGGGTGAGAATGAGAACACAGCACCAATGAGAGTAGAAGAAAGTGGAACCGAGTTTTAACTGAGACTGATTTTACCCCCACTAAATTCCATCTGTCCATAATTTCTGCCTAATGATCCCATCTCATAGTCTTTTCACCCCAGCCACCATGAACATAAACCAGGTCATGATTCCATAGGACTCATAGACAAAAAACTAAAGATACCATGAAGAATGCAGTGGATTAGCCACAAGACTAGAGGTTAAAGATGCTGTCATTAGTCACTATCTAGATTACCACTAACTAGTCACAGATTATGTGCAATTATGTTGTGCTTGAATTCCTCATGGGCACAACACAATACATATTTATTTCTTGATCACACCAAGTCCACTACAAATGTTGGCAAATCTCCAGGGTACACCAACTGTTCTCTGTAAGTGGATTCCATGCTCTGAGCCATTTAGTAATCATGGCAAAGGAAAAGAGAGGGCAAGAGAGTCAAGCCCTTGACATTAAGGCTTTTACCCACATTCTCAGCAAGTCATATGGCCCATAAAACTTCAAAAAGGTGGGGAAGTGCAAAGCTTCCTTGTGATCAAAATAGAAGGAAACTGGATATTGGAGATGGCCATCACAGAGGGGGCTAAAGGCAGAACTGTTATACATTCTCTTAGTTCTGGGAAATCCGTTAAATATTCATTAATCTTAGGAGATTACTAGCCCTTATTTGGAAATAAGGAAATTCTTCACAATGATTCCTTCTGTATTATAGCTGCATCTCCCATCAAGAAGAGAACCTGCCCTAACTGGTTTGGCTCAGTGGATAGAGCGTCGGCCTGCGGACTCAAGGGTCCCAGGTTCGATTCCAGTCAAGGGCATATACCTTGGTTGCAGGCACATCCCCAGTAGGGGGTGTGCAGGAGGCAGCTGATCGATGTTTCCCTCTCATCGATGTTTCTAACTCCCTCTCCCTCTCCCTTCCTCTCTGTAAAAAATCAATAAAATATATTTTTTTAAAAAGAAGAGAACCTGAAGAAACTAGCACAGTGATTATCATGCCTTAGAAAGACCAGAGATTTCTTTGACAAAACAACAGAATCAAGACATGCTTTTCCTGGTTTTATTTGTTTGCTTTAATACATTTCCTTTCTCCTTTAGAAAGAACACATTTCCTATCTGCCCTGTGTGGCTCAGTGGTTGAGCATTAACTCATGCACCAAGAGGTTGCCAATTCGATTCCTGGTCAGGTGACATGCCTAGGTTGTGGGCTCGATTCCCAGTGGGCAGAGTGCAGAAGGCAGCAATCAATGTTTCTCTCTCTCCCTTCCTCATTCATTTAAATAGATAGATAGATAGATAGATAGATAGATAGACAAACAAACAAACATTAAAAAAAAAGAAAAACACATTTTCTCCATTTGAGGGAGCAGAGATGATCTCTTGGTATATATTTTATGGAGAAGTTTCCTCCATTCTTCCCTTGACTTGCATTTATGTTGGTTCCAGAGAAAAGGGCAGCCAGAGAGATGCCTTGAACCATTGTTGAGACAAGACATTCCTCCATTAACATTCTGCTAGTAGCCTACCATCAGCTTACTTTAGCCAAGGACAAGTAGGGTCCAGAAGAGATCCTGTCTAACCATCCTACCAGTGGTCAAAGCAGTCCAGGAAGACAGCAGAAAGACCGTAATGAAGTGTACCATCAAGCAGAGTAGAGCATATGTATCCCCCCTTGATCTGACCAGTGTTATTAGTTCAGTCCCCTCAAAGCTGGAATGAACCAGTAAGAAAAGAAGCAAGAATTCCAAATATTATGCAGGAAAACCTATGCCCAAGACAACCATTTTATAGACTCAATAATAAGCTAACCTCAGTCCACCCATATAAATTTAATACCATAAAGAAAATCTCCATCTCTTAACAGTTTTATCAAAAACCAGTTCAACACTCTTAATTCTACCCAGTGCTTCTGCTTTTCTCCTTCTCATTCACCTTCTCTTCTTCCTCTAAAACAACCCCCTGAGAGAAGGGAGTTCTTTCTTGTTGAGCTGAATGTTCAATTTGATGAAGTCAATTTCCATAATTCTATCAATGCTGGAACAACTACATCCTCTTTCATTCAAAATGAGATGTTCCTTCTTATTCACTTTTATCCAAATTTCTTCACCCTCGGGGCTCCAGCTGCTACTGCAGCAATCTAATCAGGCTTCTGTCACAAAATGGACATTTTATGGGCAGTACTGTGGCTCTTTGAAGAGAGAGCAGACTTCCGCCTAGTGGTACTAACAGCAAGTACCTTGGAGAGGAAGATGGGTGGCTGAGCCAACAAGATTTAAAAGAGGACATCACTAGGGAAAAGACCCAAGTTTTCCAAATTAACTGAATTGCTATTGTATTTCAAGATTGAGATGGTTGTTTGTTGTTTAAAATAGAAATGCTATATGTATTAGACTCAAAAAATGTTTAACACGTCTAGTAGAAAACCACATATCCACTTAGAAAACTCATACTGCTCCTACTCCCAACACAAATACAACAGCACCATTACCACCACACACACACACACACACACACACACAGAGAGAGAGAGAGAGAGAGAGAGAGAGAGAGAGAGAGAGAGAACTACATCTAATTTCTGAACCCATTTAACAAATATCTGAGACTCTTCATGCCTGGAACCCATCATGCCTGGGAAGGGAGCCTACTCACAATTAGGTGTTTTAATTCTCCACCAGGTATCCAGGAGGTGATTTACTATAATGTCTCCAGGAAATTAATGAATGGACCTCTGAAAAGCAAGTTTTTCTCTCACTTAGAGAATTAAATATACTGAAAATATACATATTCACATATTACAGTTTCCACATTCCATTGCTAAAGATTTTCATAAAATCCTTCCATGTCACCGATGGAGAAACTGAGACATGGATTACAAAATTTAGTTGTCCAAAGTCACGCCGGAGTCAACAAACTAACTTGGACATTTCTGATTCTTCACTCACCAAGCCTCATCTCTACAGAATCAAAAGAACCCTAATATGGATCTACCACCAAAGTAATCTCACTACACTCATGCCTATCTGCAGGCTAGCTAGAGTCTCATATGAGGAAAGGATCAGAAGAAATCTGATCATTATATTCCCACAATCAGACCCACATATTTCTGCATACTATTAGCTTTCACTGAAAAAAAATCCACACAATATTTATTTAGACCAGGACGGCTTCAATTTACAAAACTGTACTTTGGAAGGAAATAATCATGTCATATCCCAATGGGTCTGCCCTCTGCCTGTCACTAACAGAGTTGCTGTCCCAGGGCTAATACAGCTCGCTGTTTTCCACTAAGGACAGAAACTATTATTTTTAAGTTAAAAATTAAGAGCAATTTACCTGAGATGACTCAAACTCATGTATGGTAATGTAATAATTACTTGGTGATTTTATAATAATGAATGATAAGGATTCCCTGACTTGGAATCGAACCCTGACCTCCTGGTTCATAAGTCGATGCTCAACCACTGAGCCATACGGGGAGGGCTATCCACTTCTTTATGTATTGTCTTCCTTTTTCCCAAAGCTGGGAGGCAGTTAGTACTAACCTTAAGCAATTGAAAGGTTAAGTGACTTACCACACACTCGAAATCACACAGGATCATTGCTAGAACTAGAAGCCAGGCCCAGAACTCCTGTTCACAATGAATCCTATTTGTGTCTACTACCTGTCTAATTATCCTAAGGGGGTAAAGTCCCTTCCAGATAGGAAACCACCTGACTTCTCAAGTCCCCCTGCCCTCATCGTAGGTAACTGGTATATATTAGGAGCCTCAATTCACACAGAAAATACAGGCACAGGAACTCAGTAAGTTTCCTCCAGGTCAGAGGGCAATAGCTGAATTCCTATATCCTGACCTAACTATCAGCTCAACCCTGCTTTGAACAGCACCTCCTCCACAGGCACGCAACCGGCAGATCCACGCTGAT
Organism: Plecotus auritus; assembly: GCF_963455305.1. Classification (NCBI taxonomy): domain Eukaryota; kingdom Metazoa; phylum Chordata; class Mammalia; order Chiroptera; family Vespertilionidae; genus Plecotus; species Plecotus auritus. The sequence continues at coordinate 83,095,507 of NC_137775.1, read as the reverse complement.
CAAAAGAGGTGGTTTAAAGGGAAGAAGAGGGAGGAGAGAGAGAAGATAGGAAGGGAATGGAAAAAGAGAGGAGGGCAGGGCAAGGAAGGGGAAGGGGAAGGGGAAGGAAAAACAGGGGGAAGTAAAAACCAAAAGGAAGGAAAGGGAGAGGAAAGTGAAACAGTGTTTTTAGATTTCAGTAATCAGAGGAACAAAATCAATTAGAGAATGGAAAGTAGTTTCAAATTAGCCTCTAACTAGCTATACACATTATAAAGACAATGTAAAATTCTTCACAGAGCTGTATTGCACCAATTTTCTAGGAGAATCTCCTTAAATAAGCAGGGATTAAATTAAGCAATGTGGTTTTGCTCTTTTTAACAGTAATTCAAGAACTGGAGAGAAAAAATGAGTTTAAAAATGTAAATATTTCTAAAATAAATGGTGCTGATTTAACCAGACTTGTCCAAGAGAAGTTTTGTAATCACAGACAAATGAATGGGGTGAGAGAACTATGGAGTCTCCCTCTTCTCAAATCCAGTAACACACTTGTAAACCACAGCTTTAATCAAAGCACCTTTAAGTTAAGAAACCATCCCTAAGCACTAATGATAGTGAATACGAATATGAGGAGGGCTAACCAACCACAATACTTACTGCATCCTTTCTTTCTCTTCCTACTGTGATCTCTACCAGATGCCTGCATTTATTTGCCACTCACTTACTCCTTAACCCCAAAACATTTGGTTTTTCTCCTCACTAATGCTGTCCTGCAGCCTAAAAGTCAGTAAAAACTTCCTGCTCGCAGCCCTTTTGCTATGCCTTACCACACCTGCCTTCCATCTCTCTCCTCCCCCGGGTTCCAGGATACTGCACCAGGTTTTCAAATAAATTTTAGCAGTAGAACCCTCTTTCAAACAAGATCTTAACTAGAACTCCTATTGATTACCATAGCTTTATAATAAACCTTGTCATCAGTCCTCAAAATTCATTCCTTTACCAGGTAATTTTGGCTATTTGAGGCAATTCCATATTTTTTTTTTAATCAGCCTGGATTTTTTTACCAAAAACAAGCAAACAAATAAAAATGCCTAGTGGGTTTTTTAATTAATTGCATTGACTCTCAATATTAATGTAGACTTGCCATCTTAACTGGAAAAACTGATACCTTCACAATGTTGGGAACTCCAGGAACGGATTGCTTGATGTTTCTTCCGATTTGGATTCATTAAGTTCCTTAGATCTGTGGGTTTGTAGTTTTCGTCACATTTGGAATAATTCTGGCCATTTTTCATTATATATATATATATATGTCTATTCCTCTTTCCTCTACCTCCTCTTCCACACCTGCTACCTACGTGAGCATCCCTGAACTCCACCCAGTGAGACTGCTTCTCTCTGCTTGGGTTCTCTTTCCCGGCGCTTGTTTGGAATAGTCCTCCCAGAAAGAAAGCCATTCTCCTGGTGTGTTTCCCTTCTCTCAAGGATCAAGTTCTTGTGCTATCTGTTACCTAATGCCTGAAATATATTTTAACTAGTTTTATAGTTTTGTACAGCAAGTGAGTAAGTCTAAAACTCATTACCCTCTCATGGCCAAAACCAAAAGTCTGTTCATTCAAATTTAAGAGCAATGTAGTAAAAATCTAAGTGGACCATCTAAGTGGGATTTTCTGGGGATTACAAAGGTCAAAATCTAGCTGTCTTTATTCTGATTTAATTTCTCCTGAAAAGTATCTTCCAGTCTCCTTTCTGAAAAGAGTAGATCTTCAATTGCCAGGATTCTGGAGCTGGGCAGAGGAAAAGTTTTAGTGGGGTTGGGGGAAGGTTGATCATTCTTTAAAGAGTAAGCAAATATTTACATTCATCCTCCTGATTTCAAGTGCATTCTTCTTTCTTTTCTCCCCTGTGCTTGGTTTCATGCACCTAATTGATATCTCACTAATTCAATTTGCACAGAAATTGCGCCTCTGCTTCTTTGGGGGGATAGGAATAGATGACTAATTGGGGAAACCAGGAATAGCGTCCTGGGGATCTAGCTACTCTTTACAGATCTCGCTACTTTTCACAGGACCTAGCTACCCCTCCTTTCAGCACTGCCTGACATGCATAGCCTGGTACCTAAATTTCTCTACACCCAAAGCTTTTCTAGGGATTTGTGGGGCAAATCATCTTGCTACATTATCTAAATTTCCCTTCGCAGGAACTTAATTTTGATTTTCATCCACCCCATTAATTCACTTATATGTGGAATCTAAAAAAAATAAAATAAAACAGAAACCAACTCATACAGAGAATAAATTGATGGTTGCCAGATAGAAGGGGGGCTGAGGGGCTGGGTGAAAAAGGGGAAGAGGTTAAGAAGTACAAACTGGCAATTGCGAAATAGCCATGAGGATGTATGGGGTGGGCAAAAGTTGCCATCAACTCTATTGAACTGCGGTAGGGGTGGGAGGAGAAGCAGTGGAAATCAGAAGTTCAATTTAGAATCTGTTAGTTCAAAGATGTAATTTCTATATCCAAGTGAAGATATCAGCAGGCCATGAGGTTCAGGAATCTAAAGCTCAGGAGAGCTCTGGGCTAGAAATTATAATTTGGGGATCATGAGCATGAAGGTTGTTTTTTTTTCACAAATTTGAAAAGTCAGCATATAATTTTCTTACCTACCACATCTAATTTTTCATATCTTTGAACACTTTGTCTAACACAAGTTGTCAAGTGTCTACTATTGTGTGTGTCCCCTCCTCTCCATTCCCTCTGCCACCTCCCTAGTTCAATTATATCTTGCCTGGTTGAGATGCTCCTGCCTTTCTTGGGTTTCCCAAGGCATCTCCACCCAGGCACTAGATCAATGTGTCTCAAGCACACTTCGATCATGCAGTGACTCCTCAAGGATGACTTGTCACCCAATGAATTAAAGAACTAAACACTTAACCTGCAATCACAATCCAATCCCAGCCTACCTTCCCAAACCTGCAACTCACATGACCCTTCACACACACCATGTTCTTTGCACTCTCTCTATGGACTCTTGTGTCGGTTTCTTGTGCCTACCACTTCCTCCACCAGAAATCCCTTTCCTCTACAGCATGATACAACCACCTGCTTCAATAGAATTCCATTGACTGCCCTATCTGAAGATGACCTTTCCCACCTCTGAAATTCACATGATGCAGTCACCTATTGAATGTTCTAACAAGCCCTTGGGTGAAATATATATATTTAACTTTGTTTAACCCAGCTTTCATAGATGTACTTGACTTTGGAACCCTTTTATCATAGAATACCTACTAACATTCTGTGAAACTGCAGTTCCAAGGTTCTCACATAATATTTGGAGCTAGAGACTTGACTTCTAGTTTCGATTAGGCAGCTTTCAATGCTGGTTTTCCCCAGGCCCAGGCCCAGATTAGGAAATATGTATCCTAACACAGGTGACATGTCTGCAAGCCGAAACAGGAAAAGCAGACACCCTAAGATGTATAGGGTCACAAGACATCCCAGGACCGGACTCTCCTAGACACTGGCACAGCCTAGGAGGTTTTGTCAAACATGCCTCCCTGGCTTCTAAAGAGTAAATGGCTTACTTCCCCCACAACGCTTAAGACCACATGCGTTATGATGCAAAACTATTAGCTGTGACTTTTTTCAGGTCATCTTTTTTTATGAAGATCAGTTAACTCTTCTCACCAACGAATGGACTGGTCCAGATGGCATCCAACATTTCATCCAGCTGTGATGAATCGACACTATGTGTCCTTTAAAGGTTACCTACTTGCATACATGGCCTCTCTTCCCTATTATTCCCTGAAGGTGGTCTCTTTCCATGTCATTTGTTTTGTTTTGTTTTGTTTTGTTTTAAATTATCTTTATTGTTGAAAGTAACCACGTTATTTTTGTCTCCTTCAGAGTATGGCAGAGGACCTTGAACATGGTTAGAACTCAATAAATGCATACTGCATAAATATTTAAAGATGACTGAGGCATTTAGGCCTCAAAAATTCAAAATTAGCCTTTGAGACAATGAAAACTTAGATAAAATCTAACAAATGAAGTGATCTGGTCAAAATGGCAAACACTACAGAAAAATAATTCTGCATCATTTTCTAGAACTGCTTCTAGCAAAATAGCACAGTCAGTAATGGCTAACAGACATTTAAATGGTGTTTGGTGTCATTTTCAGTGGCAAAGGCTCTTGTGTTAGAATCCTCACACCAAGCCTATTAAGGTATGCTATTCTTACCCCACTTTACAGATAAGACTAAAGCACAGAGGGGTTCTGTAACTTACCTAAAGTTACTCAGATAAGTGATACATTCAACCTCAGCAGTCTATAGAAAAAACATGCCTTACAAACTCAAAAGTATAGCTTAGAATTTGGAAGGTTTAACTGAAGCAGCTTTCACAAGAGAATCTGCTATAATGTGTGGCACACAATAGGCATTCAATAAATGTTTGTTCCAAATAAAAAGAGACATAAAAGAGAAAAATATGGGAATTGCTTTCATAAAGAGGAAGGCACCTAAGGGAGTAGGTGCTCCAGAAATGTTATATTTTGTAGGTGTGCCGTGAGAAGCCTGGGAGCTGTGAAAGATTATCTGATGTATTTCCAAAGAGCCCTTAGTCTTGGATTTCAGTTCACAAAAATCCCTGGGGAAGCTGTGGACTCTCACTGGGGACTTTTAAGACAGTATCTTGGAGAGCCACTTGAAGGGGGTGGTTTAGATGATTTCAAAAAGGATAAACTGAGGTAGAGAAGACAGACAAAATGACCTGGCAGAACTTTTCGGTTTTAATTTGCATGTAATTTCCTCAGAAGCTGAAGTTTCCACTCTATTCTCCACAGAACAGAGATGAACTGGATGGACCAGCAGACATTGAGGATGGCTGAATGATTTGGAAATATTCCAGAAGCACTTGGTTAAACTGTAGGCCATTTATTTCATGAAGAAATAAGCCACAGAAAGCCCATTTTAAGCATGCACCCAGAAAGCAATACAAAATGCTGAGATTATCTGTTCAGAATTTGTTTTAAAAGAACCCAGGCAGCATTCATTTATTTTTGAGAAAATATATGATTAACTATAGTTAACTATGAATTCAGATGTTGTGCATTAGAGCAGCTCCTCAAAGTTTGAGAGCATTTAATATTATATATTGCTGCCATTTGGACTAAATTGTTTTTTTAATGTACACAATATTACAAATTAAATTTGAGCTGTTTGAATCAGTCTGTAAAAAAGATTTGATTATACCTGAGTGTTCTGGCCCCGGCTTTTCCGTATCTCAGTAATCTTGGCGGTAATTGGCTGATTAGGCGTCTCACACTCCATCTTTGCCTCAGTTTCCATGGTAATGTTACAGGAGCTATTATAGATGAGAACTTCATCTCTTTCCACTTTAGGGCTGAAACGAGAGGGGAGGTTAAATGGGGTGTCATCAATCTTAATGAAATGCAATTATTTTTACTCTTATTAATCATTGCGAGCCATTAGCTTGTGGCAACTACAGGCCGCCATTTGTCAAATTTTGCAAATTTCTGTAATTTTGTTTCCATTATTTTATTGTTTATTTGTTTTCCCTTTATCTGCACACCCTGCAATGAAAATGCACGTAGTAAATATCTTTCAGCCTTTCTCTTTTCCAAACCTCTCAGAACATTAGCAAAAGCTTCTCCAAGCCCAACTTAACAAGCAATGTGCAAACAATGCTTCCAGTTCCAAAAATGGAAGCAAATGTTAGGGAGGTGTGTTGTTGGTTTTTTTTTTTTTTCTTTTCCCCTTCCCTCTTCCTGTTCTTACTCACACTTAGTGTTGGGGGAGTGAATTGCCTGAATCCCCCCCAGGCAGATGGAGAAATTGGAAAACCCACACAACTGGCTAACTGGTCCCTAATTCCAACTGTGAAAAAATGAGCTCATTTAGGCTTTCAATTCCCTCTCCCCAGCTGATGGCAATGAGGCTCTGTTGCTAGCAGTGGAACATTAACTTAGTAAATTAATTAAACTTACTTAACAGCCCAGACTAAGGAGATTCGATATATGTGCCAGTTATACTACCAGCCACTGGCTTTAAAAGTCCTCTTGCTTTAAGGAGAGAAACCAGACTGCATTTAAAATGAAAAACAGCATTGCAGAAAGTCTAAAAATATGCACTGTAAGGGAGATGAGCACATGGATATTGCAGGGCATTGTCCCCAACAGGTGTGATATTTATTCAACAATAATCCTGGCTTTAGGCATTGTAACAACTAACTCAAAGATTATTAATGCATGATATTTTAAACTTTTCAACAATTTCACATGTATGATCTCATTTCAGCCAGTAAAATCAGTAGAGGTATAAGAAATATAACCCAAAAATGATCAGGGGATTTGCATAAAGTCAATCACAAAAGTATGGCAGCTCTGAAATTAGAACCTGTGTGTCCTGTCTCCTAGAGCAGTATTCTAAGGTTTTGAAATGCTGATTGAACGTCAGCCATGAAGATGACAGATCGCATGGGAAGACCAGGAAGAGCAGTAGAAAGGGCAAGAGGTCACTGCTTGAGAAACTAAATCATGTCAGACTAGGGCATCTTTTTTCAAATCAATGTCAAAATGGTTGCCCCCACAATTTGCTAAAAATAATGAGCAGGATAACTACCATGTCTACTTAATCTTTTCTTTCTGCTAAAATATTCCCAGCTCCATATCCCCCCCAAGACATGATTTCCATGCCCACTCTCCTCTAATCTATTGTAGATTGTCAGTATGTTAACATCATGGGGCCCAGAACTGAACACCCATGGTTTGGACTGACCACTAAGGCTGTGGTCTCCCTTTATCTGAGCCCTCCCTGTTGATTTGGTAGCCCCATGCCTAAATTAAGATGGTGGTAAATTCAAAGTCTCAGAGTGGCAACTGCCTGAGGATTTACCATGCTGTACTTGTTCACCTGATTTTCTGAAAAGCATTAGCATGCAGAGGCTAAGCTTGGGAGCCGACCAGTTAGATTTGAATCCCCAAGCATATAGTTAACATCTATATGACACTGTGAAGACATGACCCCCTAAGCTTTGGTTTATAAAATGGACATCCTAATTATCGTGTGCCTATTTTATAAAAGTGTTGAGGGAATGGAGCAAAATGACCCCTACAATATGACTTGCACAGAATCTGGCACACATTAAATGTCAGATAAGTCCACTCACACTATACTGGTAATTGTGCTGGTAGAATTTTTGTTAAAATATGAATGTGTGAATTTACATTCATTATGGGTACATGTCATCTCCATTATGTGGAGCCATTGCTCAAATATGTTTTGAATCAGGAGCCTATAATGTAGCTACAAATACATTTAGCTGAGTCATCATCCAGGGTTAGACAGAACCATGTGATAAATACAGCATTTGCTCCTGGAGTATTAGTTGTACTCTAAGAATCAGAAGGGGAAAAAAGGTAATTTAACTTTTAAATTAAAATGTAATGTAATATTTAGATGAATATGGAAATAGGATGGAAGAGAATTCAAAATTCACATGGACTGTTCAAATAAAACACGTAACTTCAAACCAACTGGCTGTTTGTGTCCTTGGGCTTTATGGCTAGAACCTTTCCTTTGTTACTGGGGGTAGAGAGGGTATTTGGAACAGTTTGAGAAGGAAATGAAGTTGGTCCACCACACCATCACATTCCTTGTGAGTTGATTCCCAGATAGCGACTTCCCTTTCTGAAGGCTCACAAACCATCTGATGAATAATTCATTCTAGAAATTCGTCAGGGATAACCAAGCTTAGTTGTCTAACTATCCAGAATTCCCCTTTTTCCCTTTTTAATCAAATAAAAGAATATGTGCCCATCACCTCTCTCTGTTGTGTGTCCTCCTGTCACATTGATTACCAATCATATGAGCTAGGTTTTTGTTCTCAGTATAGAGATGATCTGGGATACCGACATGAACTCAAGGAAAAGAATGACCAACTTCCTTCACAACTTTCTTGGTCTTTGGCTCCCACCCTCCCAATGAGCTTTCTCTGCCTCTCTAGGCTCTTTGTCAGTCACTTCTCTCTCCTTTCATTTGCCTGTAGCAACGCACTGTCTTTCCTAATCAGGTTCTTCTTGCTCCAAAAAAGTTAAAACCCTTTTCTGTTAGCTTAGACTTTTTTTAATAAGCTTTAGCTCATATTTCTTTTTGTATTTGTTCCTGATTATCTCACTAGAGATTTTTTTTCATTAAAAAGCCATCATCAAAATTAGCAGAAACTCCAGGATATTAAAAATAGTCTAACATCTACAAAATTTCTAAGTTTCTTAATAGTTACTATTCCATGTTTTCTTTCATAATAATCCTATGAATTAAGTAGTGTAGTTGGCGAGATTTAAATGTAAGTATAAACATGTGTATAGATAGAGATACATGCATATAGGTTATATAGATATGCATGCACACATACACAGATATTTATTGTGAAGGAACATGGTAAAAATTTTTGGTCCAAATGATAGCAAAGAAAGTTCTAAGTTTTCTGACCACTAACCTAGTTGGTCTGATCAGATCCAAAAGTAACCCCATTATCTTCCTGTATGCACTCTCTAGGACAGGCAATAAAAAGCACTTGCATCATTCTATCTTCCTCACTTAGCCTGAAATTGCTTCCTATGGCTCTGAAATGTCATTGAACCCATGCAGTCCAGCCAAGACTTTCTTTGCTACTGCTAACAGCAGGGCCTTGTGCTAAGCACACTGTGAGTCAGAAGCCTTGGGTTCCGGTCCTGGCACTGTATAGGCTTGTCTCCATGACTTTGGAAAGATACTTAATTAACTTAATCTGTTCTTAGAATAGAACCTAAGCTCCTTTTATGGCCTTCAAGGCCTTACAGATCTCCCTGAGCTCATCTAGAGCCACTTTCCTTCCTCTTCACTCTACTGCCCTTTGTCCTCTGACAGTTCATAAAACTTGATGGGTTCTTTGCATTTGCTACCCCCACTGCCTGACTCTCCATAATGACACCTTCTTCTTCTTAGTCCAGCACTAAAGGCACTTCTTCAGAGAAGCATCCTCTGAGCACATCATATAAAGTAGCCCCCACCATTTTCCATCACTTTATAGTCCTTATCACAAGATGGGATCGTATTGTTTATTGTCTGGCTTTCTCTTCTACCCTTAAGGGCAGGGACTTTGAAGCCTTATTCACCATGGAGTGACCACCTCCTGACACAGTACCTAAAACATAGTAGGAACTTGATAAGTGGGTAGGTGGGTGGATGGATGGATGGATGGATGGATGGATAGATGGATGGATGGATGGATGGATGGATGGATGGATGGATGGATGGATGGACAGATGAACTGGGCATATTTTCACCACAGATATGCATGTCTACCTTTGTCCATTGACATCAAATCCATAGTGGCAGTGACTGGCAGGGGGATAAAGCATTTCATGGAAATGGGTCCCCTGCTAAGATAGTTCTCTGGCTTCACAGGTATAATCTTAAGAGAAACCAAGGTAAGCTATTTGGCACATGACTTTCTTAATGCCCCTTGTATAATTTACAGTATGTTTTCTGGTTTTTAAATTAGTATATGTTCACTGAAAAAAATACATAAAAACTCAATAACTAAAATAAACATGACCAGCACTACAGCCACCCAAGAATAGGCACTCTCAATGCTGTAGAATACATCCTTCCAGTCTTTTTTCTAATCACCTATTGTAGGGAAGCATGGGACTTGGTTGGAATATCTGTAAGAAGGATTCTCCAAAAGGTCAGGGGCCTCTGGGAGAACTTGCCGAAGGTGGCAGCCCCTACCTTGACTTTTCCAAACAAGTCTGAACCCTTGGGTGTTTACTTAGACATGTCCTTGCTTAAAGGACAGGACAGACACATATGCTTTCTCAAGAATACTTACACTGCTAATTGTATCTAATAGTTAATTTTAGTTCAAACTATTATGACAATAAAAGGCTAACAAGGCAGGCAATCGAGGCTTTTTTGGCTCCTAATGCCAACTAGCCCCTTAGCTTCTCTTTCTCAGAAACGTGTGTCAAAGTAGTCATTCATCCGTCATTCAAAGTCTGCCAGTCAGTTCCGGCAACCTATTACATGCTTATAGAAATATATGCATTATATATACCAGGGGTCCTCAAACTACGACCCGCGGGCCACATGCGGCCCGCCAAGGACATTTATCCAGCCCTCTGGGTGCCGCTGCCTGTCCTGCTTAACAGCTGACTCGTCCCGGGCCTGCAGTGCGTATAGGAATTTGTTCATAGTTTTTTTTTTTAAACTATAGTCCGGCCCTCCAACGGTCTGAGGGACAGTGAACTGGGCCCCTGTTTAAAAAGTTTGAGAACCCCTAATATATACCATTAGGAATAGATAATACACTATTTTGTGACTTGTGCCTTTCACTTTCCAATATATTGTAAGCATGTCCCTCTTTGGTTAAATATTCTGCAACATGGTTTTCAAAGGTTTCTTAGTATATTATCATCTGAATGCATTCTTTATTACTGAACACTTATTTCATTTCAAATTTTTATGATACTTAAACCTTCAAAGAACATGTTTTCATAAATATTACATACTTCAAACTGCTTTCTTAAAATAAAATCCTAGTAGTGAAATTGATGAGTCTCCAAATACAAAGAATTTTAAGGTTATTGGTGCATATTGTCCAAGTGATCTCTGTAGATTGTTCTAACTTTCCTTCTCATAGCAGCAAAGAGCCATGTGGTTCCTCTCACCCTCAACACTAAGTATACACTTTGTTTGTTTAGCTCACAACACTTATTTTCATTCTTTCTCAAGAAAACACACCCACTTTTGCCTGCTATGATATCTAGAACATTGAATAGCACTTTCAAGATGATATCCTATCTATTAAAAGAGAAACATGCAAATTGACCGTACCTCCGCTACACCCACAAGCCATGCCCACCAGCCAATAAGGAGCGAGTATGCAAATTAACCCAACCAAGATGGCGGCGGCCACGGAGCTGGAGCAAGCAGGAGGCTTGGGTTGCCCCAAGCAATGGAGGAAGCCAAGCTTCCCACCTGCCCTGGCCAGCCCTGGCCTCTGCTCAAGGCTACAAAGTTTCAATTATAGAAGATAAATAAATCCCAGATACCTGCTTCCAGCTGGCCCTGGCCTATGCTTGGGTCACCGAGGTGCGTGCCCAGCCTGAAAACCACCACAGGTCCCTCGTCCAGGCCGCCCCACACCCCAAGGGAACCCACACCCTGATCTGGGACACCCTTCAGGGCAAACCAGCCAGCCCCCACCCATGCACCAGGCCTCTATCCTATCTAATAAAAGAGTAATATGCAAATTGACTATTACTCTAACACACAAGATGGCTGCCCCCATGTGGTCAAAGATGGCTGCCCCTATGTAGACACAAGATGGCTGCCACAAGATGGCCAGCAGGGGAGGGCAGTTGTGGGCGATCAGGCCAGCAGGAGAGGGCAGTTGGGAGGGACCAGGCCTACAATGGAGGGCAGTTGAGGGCAATCAAGCCTGCAGGGGAGGGCTGTTAGGGGTGACCAGGCCAGCAGAGGAGGGAAGTCGGGGGTGACCGGGCCTGCAGGGAAGGGCAGTTGGGGGAGGACCCAGGCCTGCAGGGGAAAGCAGTTGGGGGGGACCAGGCCTGCAGGGGAGGGCAGTTGGGGGGGGCAGGACTAGGCCTGCAGAGGAGGGCAGTTGGGGGAGGGGGACCAGACCAGCAGGGGAGAGCAGTTAGGGGCGATGAGGCTGGCAGGGGAGGGCAGTTAGGGGTGACCGGGTCAGCAGGAGAGGGCAGTTGGGAGGGACCAGACCTGCAGGGGAGGGCAGTTAGGGGTGACCAGGCCAGCAGGGGAGGGCAGTTAGGGGCAATCAGGCTGGCAGGGGAGTGGTTAGGGGGTGATCAGGCTGGCAGGCAGAAGTGGTTAGGGGCAATCAGGAAGGCAGGCAGGCAAGCAGTTGTGAGCCAGCAGTCCTAGATTGTGAGAGGGATGTCCCACTGCCCGGTTAGGAATGGGCTTAAACGGGCAGTCGGACATCCCTCGAGGGGTCCCAGATTGGAGAGGGTGCAGGCTGGGCTGAGGGACACACACCCCCATGCATGAATTTCATGCACTGGGCCTCTAGTTAATAGATAAGGGCATAAATTTTAATGGGGTCTGAAGCTGAGTAGCCTCAGCCACCTCCTATAGTGAGGAGGAAGAACATAGAATAACTACAAAGGAATAGCTCTTGGGATCTAGATCAAGTCCACCAATTCAATGGAGCCAGGGATAGTAACATGTACATCTTGGTGTCCAGCAGCAGTGAGTTCTGAAATCCAGTCTCACCTGAGTCTAACCTGTAGGACCCCATTTCCTATGTGACCTAAACAGAGTTCTTCAAGCTCTTCTAAAAAGCAACCAGTCAATTCCTTGACTAACACAAACCTCCAGTGGCAAATTCATGCTAAATCACAGTCTTAAGACATGGAATAATAGGATGGCCATGAAAAGAACCAGTCACCTCTTTCATACTGGGTAATTGATCTTATATAGTTTTATTTTTTAAATGGGAAAATAGGCCTTCATAAACTATCAGATGTAACCACTCCATCCAGATAAGAAGTTAGGAAGGATACAGGGCCATGCTCAGCAATGAAAAGTCACACCACACAGGAAAGAAATTGCTTGTGGAAATTAAGGCCATACAGAGTTACCAACATGGTCACATCTGTTTTATTAAAGTTCTTTAAGAAAGGGGATTTACCTGGAAAGTTGTGGTATTTGTTTATTTGTTTCTTAAGTTCAAAAAATCCTTATAAGCTATGGCTTCAAAATCCTAGATCTACAATCATTCTGCCTGTACATCCTCCCTGCTTTTGAGTAAATATTGTGCAATCTGCTGGATTTCTCTATGACTTTTTTGTAATACTTGTGAATCTGTTTGGAAAGAAAAGAAAAAGGAAAGGGGAAAAGAGCCTTCTGTTTTTCATAATGTCTAATCTCTTTCCCCATTGGCATTCACCAGATGTTGCTTTGGATCGGAAGATAAATATTAAAATCTGAGCAAGAACAAAGCAGGCTGTTTACTGGGCAGATTTTTCAGATGTTCTCTTGAACACTTGAAAAGACAGGAGATGCTTTGATATGCAGACTGGAATCCACAATGGAACAGTTCCTCTAACAAGAGTGGTGGGGCCCCAGAGCCATCTCCACCCAGCCTGCAGTCTCTGATGCCTCCATCAGTCCATTGGCCATGCATTCGTGGGGAAGGTCAGGGAGGGAGAGCACAGGGTTACCTGATGAAGAGGCCTGAGAACAATGGAAAGGCTGACTCTGTCCAGTAATCTGGTGCAAAGAGGCATCGGGAACTTTCTTCACAAATGTAGAGGTAAAGCCATGATTCGGGCAGTTTCTCTGCCCCCACAGTGACAGTCAAGTCACACTGCACATAGGTATGACCGGTGGCTTCACAGCTCTCCTGCTCATGCTTCAGGTCACACAGGGAAGCTAAAGACACTGCAGGAAATGGTCACCATTAGGTTAGGTAATAACCACGGAAAGAACGGAGGCCTCACATTGTTACATAAATGAAGTTCATGTGCTGTCCTTTAACTAATAGGAAAATAATCAGTTTACTTCTTTTAAAATACATTATGTGTACATAATACACACAGAATAATATAAGTAAATTTTTTATGAAATATAAAACAACATAATAAGAAAAATTCATGTGAATCTGCCAACCAACACAAAATCTAAAAGAGTTGTGATACTTTCAAATCTGAATGCTCCTCACCAAGTCCACCCTCTTCCTCTTCATTCTCAGAAACAACCACTTGCATTTTTAAAATAGTTTTCTCAAATGGCTTTATATTCCTGAACAAAAGATTACTGGGTTATACCTGTTTTTGAATTTTATAAATAAAATATGTGACATAGTATTCTTGGACCTGATTTTTTCACTCAGTAGTATACTTCCAAGATTTACTTATATTATCACATGTAAATGTTGTCCATACTTTTTTTTCTTTTTTTCAATTCTTTATAAGTATTACATGTCTCCTTTTTCCCCCATTGACCGTGTCCATACATTTTCACTGCTGTTCAATACTATACTGTGTGAATATACAATATGGTTTTCATTTCTCTTATTAATAGACTTTTGGATATTTCCTAGTTTTTGCTTCTATAAACATGTACAAAATTTTCTCTAAGGTATATGCCTTCAAATTGCTTGTATACAAATTCAACTTTAAAAGATAGAGCCATATTGTTTTCAAAGTGGTTGTGTCATGTTACATTCCTACCAGCAATAATTTTGAGTTCCTGCTACTCCACATAATTGTCAGCACTTGTGATTATCAGACTCTTAATTTTGACCAGTCCAATGAGTGTACAATGGCACCTCATTGCAGCCTTAAATTGCATGTTTATCAATTGTTTTATCAAACAATTTTTACAAGTTTAGTAATAACATGTTTTCTCTTCTATGAAATTCCTATTTCTGTCATTTGTCCTTTTCTCTATTGGAATATTTATCTTATTAATTTGTGTTCTTTATATATTCTGAGTACTAAACCTATGGAGGTTATATGGCTACTGATACCTTCACCAGGTTTGTGGCTAAACTTTTCATTCTCTTTATGGGATCTCTTGATTAAAAGAAGTCCTTGATTTTCCTATAATTATGACTATTAACCTTTTGTAAAGAAGAAAAGCAATTATTCAAAGCCCTTTGACCCCCTAGGCCATTTCTTTCCAGGTCATAAGACACAATGTTTTCAGCATCAACAAGGCAGACTGGCAATAACTTTAATCAGGAAGATTAATCTCTACACGAGATGGTTTTGGAGTAGCTCTACCTGAAAACCTGAATGAAATAAAGAAGAAATAAGAAAAATTTTCTCTAGCCTTCTATCTCTACAGGTAGCCTGTCTATGCAGGTACATGACAAATGTTATCAGAAACTGTGGGCTTGAAACTAAGCCCTGTCTCCATCACACTGCTGCATGAAACAGGGACAAATGAGGTACGTCCATGTGAGAGGGTTTGCACTTATGCAATCACATGCACATATTATTATTGTTGCTCTTACATTCCAAAGCATCCGCCACATAGCAGATTGTCTGTGAATGTGTCCTGAATGAATCATAGCCATTAAAATGGCTGGCAAGTACTAGTAAGACTCCTATGGGTAGAGGAAACAAACATGAGAACTTCCAGTAAGTAAGCCCTAGGGCAAATAAAAACAGGCTCAACACCTATAAAATAATGAACTCATTATGGGTGATTTGGTGGATGCAAATTGACAAAGTGGATGATGAAATGTTACTGAGGGCTGGGATCAGAATCCATGGATTTTACTCAAGGTTCGGCCACTAAATAGTGGTGTAACCTTAATCACTTTAGCTTTTCCTGCCTCATGGAAAAGTTAAAGTTTCCATGAAAAAGTCATGTAGTATAATTCAAGGTATAAGAGCAAAACAGTCAAAGATCAACATCTTGCTGATTTTATAAATACAAAGTACCAGTTTCACCTGACAAGATGTTTTACAATCTATCACATGAACAAAATATAATTCTTTTTATGTTAGAAGCACAGTGTGGGAGAAAGGTAAAGAGAGAGAATACCAAAAGTAGCAACCAAAAAAACCTTTTTGGAGTGGCACCTTTAAACCCCCTGCTCTACTGATGAAAAGAAAACACATTTGTGCTGTGGTATCAGAATAAGCAAAACAATAATTAGGAAAGTTTGGGTTCTAAGCCATCATCTGCATCCCAGAGTCTGAAACATTGCTTTCTTCATTATGCAAAGTCAAACTAAGAAATAGAACTCAAAGCAAGGGTCAGAATTCAAAGTGACCTTAGCAAATTAGAGAAGTTAAGAGAAATAAACAAAAAGACTAAATGAAAATAGTAAGGCAGTAAACCACAAAAGAAAAAAAGAAATTATATAAATATAAGATGAGGAAATTCCAGCTGTGCACAGTTATGTTACAAAGAAAGAAGAAGAAAAAACACCTTGGAATAATAGTAACAGAGAGATCATAAACCAGCAAAGCAGCAGTGTAATTTTTAAAACAAATATGAGACCAGATTATATGTAGGCATCTTATGATGCTACCCAATATGGTCAGAACTTGCTTATACAGAGGAGTTACCTAGTTTGGAGCTTCAAATTAGGAAAGAATGTCAGAATTCAGAGGGAGTTCAGAAGTGAAATACCAAAATATCTACTTGTTGGAATGTTTCAGATCCAGTAGGTTTCATGAATTTGCATTTCTAACAAATTCCCAGTGATGCTGCTGTTACTGCTCTAGCAAAAACAATAGAAATGATATTATATTCTCAACTAGAGGCCTGGTGCACGAATTTGTGCATGGGTAGGGGTCCTCGCCTGGCCAGAGATCGGGGCCAACTGCAGGCTGGTGGCCAGGGAGAGACTGTGGGAGGGACCACAGGAGGGCATGTCCGGCCCCATCTCACCCAGTCCCAATAGGCCGGACCCCAGCAGCAAGCTAACCTACCAGTTGGAGCATCTGTCCCCTGGTGGTCAGTGCACATAATAGCTGCTTGTGAAATAGTCCTCTAAAAATTTTTTTAAATATAACATAAATTTATATAACAAATATAGATTGATTACATGCAATCTTATCTTCAAGTAGAGAAATTATTAGTAGTTTCTAATAATTTGTGAGAGACACTCCCTTTGACTATTTCATGTCCATTATAAACCTATTTCGTAGGAAAAAATATACATAATCATATACTCAAAATGTTTTCATCAGTTTCAGGGAGTTGACAGAATCCCCAAATACTACCTTGGATCTCAAGTAAAGAACCAATGGAGTTGGTTTTTATTAGTTCCTTTCCATCTTTGGATACTGTCATTAAGTTTTTTTTTTTAATACTTTTCTTTTTCTTTTTTTCTTTTCATGAAAGGAGAAAATAAGTCAACTTATCCATTTCCAGTAAATTAGCAGCTCTTGCACAATCAATGAGTGTTTGGTGACACCTAGTGACAATGATAAGAGTTACAGCTTCTAACTCATTCTCCAAATCCTTTTCTAACTTCATTAAATCTTTAAAATAAAATAATTTATATTATTCCTCCCCTAGGAGTTGTCACACTTCCAGTACCACAATTTACCTAACCCTGTAACCTCGGTGGTTTTTATCTTGGACTTCTAGTTGAAATCAAATGTCTTTAAATAATACCACAGGGCTTTAAAAAGTTAATTAATTTAAGCAGTGTATATATAAAAGCCTTTTTTAAAAAAATTTAGCATTATTATTAAATATTAAAACCTAAAAATGTTGAGTCTTGATTTTCTGTTCCCATGGTTTCCGAATTCCTTCATTTATTCCTTTATCAAGCATTGATTTTGCACATGCACTGTGCCAGCACTATTCTATGCATAGAAGGTAGAGCGAAAAATGAAACAGAAAACATCTTAAACTTAAATCTACTGTATCTTAAGTTTCTCATTGTGGAATTAAATTTATTTGGCTTCCTACTGTAAAATTTTAAGTAGCATAGGTCTCCTCCACAACGTTCTGTTTATATATATGATGATATAGAAACTCAATTTCTAGCATTTTAAGTAACAATGGTTTCTCCTTTTCTTTTTTCCTGCTCCTCTTTCTCCTTCTTGTGTAAGACAATCCAATGCAAACCGCCATCACAATATTATCCATCTTGAAATTTTTTTCCCAAGCTCAGATGAAATGATGCTTTGTAAAACCTGCATGGCATTCAAGGTACAGACACATGCTAAGAATATAACTTATAGCACTATACAGAGAGCAGGTGTAAAAATGGTTTTTCAGTTCATGGGTACAATATCTATGATTATACAAACAAGATAATCACCTGCTAAGCTGTTCCTGTAGTGACAATGGCAATTTCTTCCCTTTGCCTTTTTTTTTTTTTTTTTTTTTTTTTTTTTGTAAAGCTCAGAGGGTAAATACCCTGTGTTGTAAAGCCCTATCATGGGACTATCAAAGCTTTACACCTTCCTTCCTAAGAAGCTTAAAGCAGTGAGAAATCATAGTGTTTTACTGCGTAAGAGCCCAAGTAATTACCTGAACATTGCAGAATAAGAGGATGATGTTAATGTTGGCTCTTTTGCCTATAATAAGAATTCAAGAACTCAGCCATTAGGCAAATATGCGAGAAATAGCTTGATGATCTGATCCCTTCTCTAGTACCTGGAATAACCAGATGTTTTTAACAGCCCCACCCCAGACAGAGACCAAAAGCTGTCATTGAAATCAATATTTAGAACTCAAAATTACTTTCTCCATGATCATATGACTGCAATCAAGAACATAGGTGATAAATTTTTGTTGCCATTAATATGACAACATTTTAATACAAGGTCCTTGATTCTAGCTACCATTTTAGACGGGAAGTAGAGAAATTCTTTCCCCAGGAACACAGAAAAATTAGAGGTGCATACAGTGTTAATCACTAAAACGGAGCTAACCAAAGAATATCATTCTCATATATACTCTCTTAAAAACAGACGGCATTATTACTGACCATCCAGGGGGAGAACCAAGCAGCTGAAGGCAGACACTGTAGCGTTAGCCAGGACTTGGCAGGGAGCACCACACACGGCAGCGGAGATGTTCCCTGGAGAAAAACCTGCTCCAAACACATGCACAAGCCGTCCACCCAGGCAGCCTTCAAAACACAATCACAAATGCACGATCATAGAGGCAGATCTCTTTCTTTACTTAACTCGCAATTCAAATTCACGCTTCCTTGCTGCCCATCACTCTTTTTACACCCTCCAGGATCCACACAGCTAGCTTCAAGCCCCTGACAGCCTCCCTCAGCTTATTTTCACTAAGCCAAATTCCTTGTTTGTCTGACCACAATCATAGTCAAAAACCTATAAAAATGTAATAATTTTCATATAGAAAAGTAATGCTTCTTTAGTTGTTGTTAATCCTCACACGAGGATATTTTTCCATTGATTTTTAGGAGTGGAAAGGAAGGAGAGAGATAGAAACATTGATGTGAGGGAGACACATCCATTGGTTTCCCCCTGCATGCACCCTGACCAGGGCCAGGGATTGAACCTGCAACGGAGATATGTGCCCTTGACCGGAATCGAACCCAGGACTTTCTGTCCATAAGCCAATGTTCTATCTACTGAGCCAAACCGGCTAGGGCAGTAATGCTTCTTTATAATTCTTTAAGTTTTTATACAAAAAAAAAAGTATAAAAAATAAAGTAAAAGTTTCCCTAATCACCTATCTCACTCACTAAAAGTAGCTATGTATAGATGTCTTGTGAATCCTTCCAGAATTTTCTAAGCATACATATTTTTTATTCAAAGTATCTTTCTATACATATTTTTATACAACTTGTTTTATAAAGGAATAGCATAGACATTTTTCCAAGTCTATATATAAGGATGTAACTCATCACTTTAATGGCTATTTAGAATTTCATTATATAATTATGCCATAATTTATTCAGCAATTTTCCTATTGATTGATAATTCCATTATTTATCCTCTCTTGCTATAATTCGTGTGCTGCAATGAACAGTACACTTATTTAAATAAAACTATTGCAAATTCTTAGAAGTGGAATTTCTAGGTCAGAGGAAACGTAAATTTTTAGTTTTAATGAATATTCCCATATTTTTCTCCAAAATAATGTTGCACAGCACTGTATGACAGTTCCTGTCTCTAATGGATAAAAGTATGACAATTTTTAACACACACATTTTGCTTCAGTTTGAGAATCAATAAAGGTAAATGTCACCAGGACACTCAGACACATGCAATTTCTAGTCCACACTGAGAAAGAGTTTGAGTTTCTACTGCCTTCATAGCAAGTCCAGGTGGTCCTTACACAGCCACCTGGTAAACTCAAGAACAACACTTTGCTTCTCATGCCTTTCATACCTCTGCTTTCTCGCTACAAAAATCATAGAATCGTAGAGAGAAGAAAGGGGAACTAGGGAGCATCCAACCCAAACCCCTTTATCAAATAAGGAAGCTGAAGCTCACCCAGCTGTTACGGACATACTAGGGATCAAAATCCCAGTTCCCATAACATCCCACCCAGCTGAAGCCGGACAGATTTATTCTAAGAAAAGGCTTGGCTAGTACTCCATCAGTCTGTTTCAACTCCCACAATTTCCTCTGTACTTTCTGCATCGTAATCAAATTTGAGCTCTCCCAAGTGCATTAAGGCTTTACGTGAATAGAAGCCAAAACCATCCTTAGAAGAAAAGGCAAGGCAAACTTCAGTTAATCTAAAAGAAGAAAAAAGTTCAACCAATGCAATAATAGTAGGCAGTTGGCCTATTAGTGGAGTATTAATTCATCTGTAAAATATATAAAATGATAAAAATTAATCACATTTAATATGTTTAAAATAATTCGAATAGACACATAAGCATTTATGTTCTACTTAAATGATAAAATTATGAGCTCTTATAAATGGTATTATTTAATTTAACACACAAATTCAATTGTGTAAAAGCAACCAATTAAAATACAATCACACACTTAGAGAATATGCACAATTTCTTTGATGAAAAATACAGGCTCACACATGCAGCTTCCGGAGGAAACTGGGACTGTAAGAGGCCAACCAGGCTTCTCTCTCCTTCTGTCATTCAGATCGATGTTGTCTCCTACCTCTTAGAGCAGCAATTAATCCACTTACATAAAGAAAGCATTCTGTCTTATTTGCTTGGCTTACCAAAGTTCTCAGTCACTGCCGTGACAGTAACTCTCGATGTGAACACCAAGACAGATGAGGCCCACCCTCTTATATGGTCATAACCTCTGATTTGGTACTCCCCGGCAGCAAGGACTGGGACCACGCATTGGAGAACCATGCGGTTGCCAGAGACACCCACACAGGGTGATACCCCGATAAAAATGTCAACATTCTCAGCTCCTGAGATCCAGGCCACCACAAAGGTTAAGACTTCACCGGTGTGAGAAACAGAGAGCAATTCCGGGGTGAAGGTGCTGCTATAACCAATGACTCCCATCTGGTATGAACGTCCATCTACCTCTATGTCCAGGACAGCAGAGCCATTCCCTGCAGGAACAATGCACCGGATGAGCTCCGCGCTGATGTTCACCGTCAGGCAGGCCCGCTGCCCAATGTAGACCAACGTGCTGTTCTGCCCTCTTAGGGCGGTGCCCTCTAAGGTCAAAAGGCCTCCGCCATGTGTGCTGAAATTCTTGGGGAAATAATCAAACACCTGAGGCAAAATGGAAAAGTGTCTGGAAATGTTACCAGAACAAGCATACCCATTTCTTGAGTAAACAACTGATAGATAGTGGAGTCCCGGGCTCAAGTCACTTATCCAGCATGTGATGTGGCTTGCATTAAAGAAGGTTACAATACAAGGAAGATGATCATCCAAATACACCACTGGCTCATCGGCTGTGGTGCTTAACCTCTGACCTCTAATCATCACTGAAATCAGAGACCCACTGATGTTAGTGGTCAAGGCATCCACGACAGGAGTTGTCTCTTCCCTCAAGGAAAGAGTGCAATTACCCTGGCACTCGCTGGGTAGCCCATTGACCAGGACTGAGACGTTCACGGTGAAGGAAGCCCCAGGCAAGGAGTCGCCCAGCAGGTCAACCTGGCACAAGATTGTCTGGTCCCCCAAGCTCAAAGTGGCACAAGTAAAAGGACCGGAAAGATCAACCTGAACCAACTTCCTCCTGGAGTTGAGAGCCAACCCGCTCACCGTGAGTACGGTCCCACCACAAGCAGAACCCATGGCTGGCAAGATGGCCATTATCTGAGGTGTCACCACAAATTGCTGGGGCACCGCAGACATGTTAGCAAAGCCCATCTGCTTGTGACGTACTTGAAGAGGATAGACACCGGCCTCCAAACTGTGGAGAGGAAAGGAGCACTCAGACAGGCTCCCATTGCTCCCGAAAGACTGTGTCTCTAGGTCACAGTTCAAGTTCCCCAGAAGCATCACTGAGTTGGAGAGGTTATTTCCTTCCACATAGAGGCTCAGGCTGCTATCTGTGAATTCTCCTCGCACAGCAGTGACCACTGGCGTTGCTGCCACCTCATATGTGAAGGTGAAGCCCTTCCCCACCAGGTGTGGTGCAGGTCCCTGGGTGAAGGACATGTTGCCAGCCCAGACCTCCACGGGGGCTGGGACAGTGAGGAAGTCTGCCTCAGGTGGCAGGAGGGTGGGCGTCTCACACCAGACATTTGTCTCTGTTAAGTTCACAATGTCACAGGACCGATTGCCCACAAGCACCCAAATTAAAGCTGGGTCCCTGCTGAACCCTGCTCCTGCGATGCTGAGGATGGTTCCACCTAAAGCATAAATACCAAAAACAAAATATTAAGGTTGATATTCAGAACCAGGAACTCACAACAACCATGTAAGCCCCAGAGCAATTACTGGAGGATGGGGTATTAGTGACACCTCAATTATATCACCTCACCCCATCAATGTTAAATTTGTGAACTTATCAATGTTAAATTCATTTTTGCAGGAATCAGATGGGCTGAAATTCATACACAGTAAAACAATATAAACTGTTATAAAGGAAGAATGTTTTAATATTTAAGACAGCATTTTCAAGTATATTGATAGATCCACCACTTCTATCAACTTACACACTACTAAAAAATCAAAGTTCTTGAAGTGTTTTTGTCATCTGTTATATTATCTGACATGTTAGTCTATATTATCATATGTTATGTATATTTTATATAAACCTAGATACAATAGACATATTAATGAAAAATCAAATTCCTTAGTTTATCATCTGCCATATTATCTGACATTATTTCATATTATTCTATATGTTGTTTGTGAAGTATATGCATATTGTTCTATATATTCAACTTACACAATAATGAAAAATCAAATCTCTTCAAGTCTTCTATTTATTAACTATTAATTATCCTGTATATTTCAGTATTCCATATATTATATGGTTGTGTGTGTGCGTGTATGACATATCAAGAGCCACTGAAACATGCTTGTGAATTTACTGCTATATTTATCTTGCACTCCAGCTGAGGGAAAATCAAACCATCTTCAGGATAGGAGTTGGAGCAATACACCCCATAGCATTGCCAAATCTGTAGTATACTAGAAGCCAAGTAGCTTTTAAAAGGATTTTACTATACTCAAAAAGGATAATGTGCTATTTCATACACTATTGCAATGATTATTCACATGCACATATATAGCTTTCCATTTTGGGGGGAAAATAACTTTCTAGATTTCTCTGTTTGCCTTGTCCTCATATCTCCCATGTTGGAATTTGTGTTTCTGGCTACTTCTGGGTCTTTCATTTGCCTCTCTAGATAAAAGTGAAGACATCAAACCTCATGCCTCTTCTCCTTATATGTACAGAATCTAAAGGGTGAATGCAGGAAGCTATTCCCTTATTTGTCTAATATCCACTCAAGACATGCTACCCATTAGATGTTTTATCCTCTTTCTATTAGGAAAAGAAAACCAGGCACATCTCCTTTTCATAAAAATTCTTCAATTTCTTGAGCTTACTGAGATAAGGATGCCCCGAGTTTTCACAGCCTTCATAGTATACCACCCAGCTCCTGGAGCACAGGGAAAACTCCTCTCCCTGTGCCCATTTCTGATCTCACTGGTTAATGAATTCAGGAATAAAATCTGAATATCCAGTGAGTTATTCACTCTGGATAAATGATACCAGTCACGTCACAGCCACTCACCCAGAAGGGACCCACAGCAAGGCTCGATGCTGAAAACTTCTGTGATGTACTGGATGTGAAGATCCACCCTACAGAAGAAAATGGGAGACTGCTATGAAATAACTGAGAGGCTTAGAAAAAGACTTAGAAAGGAAGGAGCAGGACAGAAGCATGTATGTATTTGGAAGAGAAGAGAGCAGTGATAGGGAGCAAGTGTGAATACATTGCCTAACAGTGAAGTAAAGAAATGGTAGGGAAAAGATGTTTAGTGGGACATTTTCCTGGGCCAGTATCCTGTGGTGACATCAGTCCCATGCAGTTTAGCTAAGTTTCTGGAATGAGGAGACAAAACTTCTAGAGAAATACTGGGCAGAAGGACTTCAGGGCAAAGTGGATGTGAATATGGTTTGTGTATTAATTATAAGCCATGTATTCAAAGCCCAAGACACAATCTTATTAAAGGCCTTATTTAAACACAGACCCTTATTAAAGCAGAGGATCTTCTTCCTTCCTATATAGATGCCCACCCCTCTTAAGAGCCATGATATCTTAGTTCCAGAAAGTTCTCTGCACCTAAACTAGTAAGCCAAAAGTTTCCCCTGAATTGGTGAACTCTCCTGTAGGGTTTCTAAGATTTGTTCAAATGTTATGATTCTCATTGTGTTTATTTCCCAACTTCAGAAGAATAACTAAAGTCCTAACTCAAAACTAGAATTCCTCAACTAAATCACTAGACCATCAAACAGACCTAAAATTAATGGCAAGTGTTCACCTCACCCTTGTGCACGAATGCTGACCCCGTTGATGGAGACTGAGATTCTGTGAAGGCCAGCTGGCAGCGGGGGCAGCACCACTTCCAGGCCCTGAGCAGTCTCTGCATGAATCCGAGCCAAGGAATCCTGGATATGGACTTCCACATGCAAATCCAAGTAGTCCACCAGCAGCACCATGCTGATGAAAAGGGTCTCACCTCCTGTATGGAAAGCATTCCTTAGCCTCTGTGATGTGGGTCTGTGTCCTCAACCACCTCTCCAATTCTAAAAATTGTCTTTTATTATTAAACTAGAGGCCCGGTGCACGAAATTCGTGCATGGGGGGGGGTGTCCCTCAGCTCAGCCTGCACCCTCTCCAATCTGGGACCCCTCGAGGGATGTCCGACTGCCTGTTTAGGCCCGATCCTACTGGGATCGGGCCTAAACAGGCAGTCGGACATCCCTCTCACAATCCAGGACTGCTGGCTCCCAACTGCTCACCTGCCTGCCTTCCTGATTGCCCCTAACCACTTCTGCCTGCCAGCCTGATCACCCCCTAACCACTCCCCTGCCAGCCTGATTGATGCCTAACTGCTCCCCTGCCAGCCTGTTTGCCCCTAACTGCCCTCCCCTGCAGGCCTGGTCACTCCTAACTGCCCTCCCCTGAAGGCCTGGTCCCCCCAACTGCTCTCCCATGCAGGCCTGGGTTTTCCCCAACTGCCCTCCCCTGCAGGCCTGGTCACCCCTAACTGCCCTCCCCTGCAGACTTGATCGCCCCCAACTGCCCTCCCTTGCAGGCCTGGTCCCTCCCAACTGCCCTCCCCTGCTGGCCTGATCACCCACAACTGCCCTCCCTTGCAGGCCTGGTCCCTCCCAACTGCCCTCCCCTGTTGGCCATCTTGTGGCAGCCATCTTGTGTCCACATGGGAGCAGCCATCTTTGACCATATGGGGGCAGCCATCTTGTGTGTTGGAGTGATGGTCAATTTGCATATTACTCTTTTATTAGATAGGATACATGGTCAGCCCTATGCATCATACCACAATAAAGAGTTTTAATGCCAACCTAATTTTTTTCATGAAAATTCTAACAATTCTTTTATAGAGCTAAAGGTATAATCTCAAAGTTGTCAGCACAGCTGTATTCAAGAGACAAAATAATTTATCTTCACGCAGAGGCAAATTGAGAAATAGTTTGGTGGGTGGATGGCCTTCATAACCAACAAATAGTACCCCATGCCTTTTTTTTAACTTCCACTTTTCTACTGATAGAAGTCTAAAGCTGTATCTTTAGTTTGCACTAGACCTCATATTAATGCTGTATGTGAGTATAGTACTTATAGTTTACAGAGCATTTTCACATGTGTTATCCCATTTGATCTTCACACTATCCTAATGAGATATATGTAGCTGTTAGTAGGACTGGCATTTAGCTTTTGAGGAAACTAAGGTTCAGCAACCAAGGTTTCATGCTTAATTAATGGAAATGTCAAGGCCTGAGCCCAGTCTTCTTACATTTAGATGCATTTAGTTTAATTAGCAACTCTACCGAAATGCTCTGTATATTATGGACACACTAATTCAATTCCTTTTACTTCAAATATCATTGAGTACCAAGATTAAAATGTCATAGGGGCACAAAAATAAGTTGCACATAGACCCTGCCCTCAAAAAGGCCTCAAAGGTGGGAAAATAGGTGCCAAAAGAGCTTCAGTTGTATGACCTACCATCCAGAGGTAACAATTAAGCAGTGGGTTGTTCAAGTCAGGTCAATGTTCAAAGTATCAAGAAAGGCCTTATGGGCAAGAAAGTGCTTGAAATTCAATTTGAAAGCTAAATCCCAAGAGGTCAATATAAACAAAAGGGGATTTACAATTCAATTCTAAAAACTTCACAAGTTTACTTCAAGTCTTTGTAACACTTTCTCATTTCATTATCCAGTGGCTGTGAGAGAAGGAATGAAATGTGGGTGACTTTCTGGAAGACCAGATGCATGTACGTACAATTAGGGACTCTACTAGAGTAGGCCAAGTTGACGGTGGTTCTATGGCTAAAAATCAAGAAGGCCTATCCTGAGGGTTCTCTACTTAATCCATTGGACAGTAGAGGCCTCCACAGTTTTCTGTGCAAAGAAAGAATATGATTAAAGCTATTATTCCAATTTATAAGATCAGTTAAAAAGATAGGGGAGGGGAAACCCACTCCTCAGACAACTGGAATCTTAACAAAAGCTAAATCAAGCATGCAATGGCAGGAGGGAAAATAAATAAACATGCCTTTCCCTTATTTTGGTGTGTCCACAGAGACACAGCTGGAACTTAAGAAAGCATCTCTTTAGCTCCTTGAGCTGCTAATGTTTAAGAACTGCTATAGGGCTGGCATCTGTAGGACACCACAGCCAATTAGAGGAGGACATTTACTTGAAAGAGAAATGTCAAAGAGGAAGGGTTGTGGCTTGTTGAGTATTTAAAGCCTTGCTCTTCCATTTAACTGCCTGTGTGACTTACTTTGGGCTCTCAAAGCCTTGGATGTTTTATCATTAAGATAGTAACAGAGCCCACCCCATGTTGTTTGTTGTAAGGATTAAGTTAGATGTCCCAGGAAAGCCTCTGGTGTAGTATTCAAAAGCCCTCGATTAACTTCATCCACATCCTCTTTACTTCTTCATGTCTTCCCAACCTTGTTTTTACTGTGAAGTCTGAAGCCTCAGTATAGTGAGTTCAAGGAATTCCAGGGTTGAGAAAGAAAAAAGACATGACCACAAGGTGGCAGAGCACAGAAAAATGAGTTTTATATGGCTCATTTTTGATAGGGTCACATAAAAGCAGAAATCTCAGAGGCAACAATAAGGGACCACCAGCCAGAAGGGGAGGACGGCAAGGGAAGTCCTGGGGGAAAGGGTGATCAGAAAGGGGTTTATGTGTCTACATGATGTCACTTAGCAGCGTGGTGGGAAGTCTTTGGGTCAAAGAGCTCCTAAGGGCATTTGTGGTTTAGAGTTTTTTAAAGCTCCCAGGTTTATCTTATCTACATCTAGCAGATGTTGGGTGTAGTTTTATAGGGTAAAGCAGGCAGGCTCTAAAAGGCTAAAAAACTACTTTAAGGTACTATATTGAAAATAATTGGGTATGTAAAATTTGAGTTTGACATTGGCAGTCTTGAACTAATGGTTCCCAACCTGCTGTGAAAAAGTAAACAACATAGGGCCAATATGCAGAGGTCATCTTTGGCTCATGAATATAACACACTATCTGGCAGAATGATGGCATTCTCTTTAACAAAGCATTTATTGAGTACTTACTCCATGTCAGCTCCTGGACTAGGGACTTTTACCTACTTTACTCCAACTTTATAATAACTTTGAAAGAATTATTCCCACCTAACAATTAAAGGAACTAAAGGTAAAGTTAAATATCTTGCCTATGGGGTGGTTGAACTGGGATTCATTCATATTTAGAGCTGACTGACTAAAAATCTACCCTAATGGTCCTATACATCAAATTATCTGGCCCCATCCCCACCCCTCTTCCTCTCTTTCTTTGATTTCATCTTGGCTTCAATGTCACCATCAACATAATCATCTCCTGGATTATGTCACACTCCAACTTTCAAAGAGTCTTCCCAACAGACTACCACTCTGTGGATTTTATAGCATGTTCCTTTTACTGCCTGTAGAAAGATTTAAATGCAAGTGCAAATTCTGCAAATAACGCATCATGTTGTATATATCAATAACATGAACTCCTTTGGCTCCTGGTCAATTATCAAGCTAATCCTAGATGCCTTTCAGGCACTGATGCAATGTATTTATTCTTTTCATTATAGGTAGAAAATTTTATTAAAAGCCAAAATCACTGAAATCTGAATAGAACACAAAGCTCCCTCCTCCCCTTTCTACTTCCTTGGGAAGAATCTATACCACTAAAGAATTTTACGCACTTTGGTGGCCTGAGGCAGCAAATTCTTCTTCTGCACTATCTGAGCTGAATAATATTGAGAGCTAAAGGACACTTCCCTTTATTTATGAACTCTTGAGCAATGGAAAATGAAAATAGTACCAGAAAAAAATTGATTTCAGGCATTTTGGGGGGGACCGGGGGTATATTTGATGGTCTTTTATAATATACATATATGGCTGCCATAAACCTTGTAGTATCTGGCATTCAATTAACCAGAAAGGTGTGTTACCTGGTACTTTCCCAAATCTATATGGTCTGACATGATAATAAATTATTATATATCTATCCTGTCATCTGAATTACCAAAGAAAGATGAAATTGCTTATTATTGTTGTGTGCTAAAGAATTCATTCTTTTTATGTACAGTATGTATCAAGGAACAAGAATTCTTGGCTAATCAGAACACACTATTCTCTAATCATATAAAATAACTGCTATAATAGAATATGACAACCAAAACAGTATTTTATAGTAAATTATATAAGTGGCTAACTGCTTGGAATCTGCAACCAGACAGCTTGGTCCAAATCCCAGCTCTTTTACTTACTAAAGATAACATCTTAGACAGGTCACTTATTCTTTTTGTTCCTTCATTTCCTTTCCTATAAATGGAGGCTAATAATTGTGTAAATTAGTGACAATAAGTGAAGTCTACTATATGTCTGTGCTATCGACACACAGTAGGTGCTCAATAAATATTTGTTGAATTGTCACCTCTAAATTCCCATGTCATTATCATATTGGAAATGTTCACAATTTTATAGAACGAAAATATATGTAAGGAGATTTATTCAATGATGACTAAAATGAGAATACCAATCTCCTACTTTTCAGAAAAATAACTTCCATACCAAATATCCTATATAATAAAAGGCTAATATGCAAATAGATGGAACAGTGAACAACCGAACAACCGGTCCCTATGACGTGCACTGACCACCAGGGGGGGTGTGCGGAACATGGAGGGCGTTGGCTGCAGCAGGATGATGGAACAGGTGAGCGGGGGCACCAGATCAAGGTGGGGCACCAGTTGCTGTATTGGGGCAAGCCTCTGGTGGTTACTGAAAATTCTTTGCTCCCACGTGCTGCAGTCCTGCCCAGCGCTTGCACCCACTGCCGGCGCTGGAGCTGCCGCTCGCACCCACTGCCAGCACCAGCCCCGCTCTCACCTAATGCCAGCACCAGCCCCGCTAGCACCCGCTGCCAGCGCTCAGCGCCAGTCCCGATCACTCGGCACCATCAGCAGGTGTGAGTGGCGGCTGCCAGCCCTGATCACCCCTGAGGGCTTCTCCACCTCCCCCTGCCCCTGAGGGGCAATCGGGGCAGCAGCCGCTGCTCATACCTGCTGACAGCACAAGCCCCACTTGCACCTGCTGCTGGCACCAGCCCCAATCGCTCTGCGCCATCAGTGGGTGCAAACAGGGCCAGCACTGCTGCCGGCAGACAGGGGACCAGGGGCCACAGTGGGAGGGGCCATGCAGGGTCTTGGAGGATGGGCCGAGACCCACCCCTGTGTCTACCACAGCCTCGCAGCCCACAGTTCCTTTCAAGGTGCACGAATTCATGCACTGGGCCCCTAGTCCTAATATATAAAAAGCCAGGGGCCATCACAACCGAAACCGGACGGACGAACGAACAGCAGGCTGAGTGGGGCGACAAGGCCAGCAGCGGGGTTAGTGAGGGACGACCAAAAGAATGAACAGCAGGCTATGTAGGGCAACCAGGCCGGCAGGGGAGGCAGTTGGGAGCGACCAGGCCAGCGGGGGTGGGGGAGCAGTTGGGGGTGACCAGACTGGCGAGGGGGGGCAGTTGGGAGCAATAAGGCCAGCAAGGGGGGCAATTAGGGGTTACCAGGCTGGCAGGGGGGGCAGTTATGGGTGACCAGGCCAGTGGGGGGGCCAGTTGGGGGCAACCAGGTTGGCAGGGGGGCAGTTAGGGGCGATCAGGCCAGCAGGCAGAGGCGGTTAGGGGTGATCAGGCTGGCAGAGTGGGCAATTAAGGGCGATCAGGCAGGCAGGCAGGTGAGCAGTTAGGAGCCAGCGGTCCCGGATTTTGAGGGGGATGTCTGACTGCTGGTTTAGGCCTGATCCTTAAGCCTGTTGTTCGTTTGTCCGTCCGGTTTCGGTTGTGATGGCCCCTGGCTTTTTATATATTAGGACTAGGGGCCCAGTGCATGAATTCGTGCACCTTGAAAGGAACTGTGGGCTGCAAGGCTGTGGTAGACACAGGGGCGGGTCTCGGCCCATCCTCCAAGACCCCGCATGGCCCCTCCCGCCGTGGCCCCTGCTCCCCAGTCTGCAGGAAGTCAGACATCCCTCGAGGGGTCCCTGATTGGAAAGGGTGCAGGCTGAGCTGAGGGCACCCCCACCCTGTGCACGAATTTCATGCACTAGGCCGCTAGTCTATAATAATAAAAGCGTAATATGCAAATTGACCAAATAGCCGAACAGTGGAATGACTATGTGGACGACCTTTCGGATGAAGCCAGGGCTGCGAAGGCCTACCCTTGTACAAATTTTGTGCCTTGGGCCTCTAGTAACACTAAACAAAGCTCAACAAAATGTATAAGCCATTTTTTTTTCCTTTTTATGGGATTAAAGATCTAATAATAAAAGATTCTTCCATATCATGTATTTTACCTGCTATGTTACTTTTGTTTCTGCTCAGAGACATGATCACTGGATTTAAAGAAGAGACATATATAAATGCCATGGAAAGAACTGCAGAATGGTTCCCTCTGATCACGGTCACATTCACAATGGATCCATCTTTCCCCTGAAAAAACAATTTTTAAAATTAAACTTCTTTAAGTAAGACTGACTTGAGAGAAGTCCATATAGGATTAATGTAAAAAGTTATTTCATGAAAATTATTTTTAAAGAATATATTTTCTGTTTTCAAATCTCTCACACACTTGCACACAGTGATAAGTGCTTACAATGGACAAGTGAAGCATCCAACTAATTAAAGAATAAATAAGAATTAATTTCAATTAACACACAAATTTGTTCTGCAAGAAAATGGCAATTTCAAATAAACACCCATACCTAACTAAACTATCCATCAAGTGTGAGAATATTTGCACACATGTAAGTACTCAGAAAACTTCCCTCTGACATATTCTTTCTTAGGATGTTTCTTAAGGCTATGACCTCATAGAATAAACAATAGCCAAAAAAGAGAAAGATATGTACTCCAAGAAATGACTCTACACAGGAGAGCAATCAAAAAAAGTGCTAGGGCCCTAGCTGGTTTGGCTCAGTGGATAGAGCATCGGCCTGTGAACTGAAGTGTTCTGGGTTCGATTCCGGTCAAGGGCACATGCCCGGGTTGCAGGCTCGATGCCCAAATGGGGGGCATGCGGGAGGCAGCCGATCAATGATTCTCTCTCATCATTGATGCTTCTATCTCTTCCTCTCCCTTCCTCTCTGAAATAAATAAAGATATATTTTTAAAAAAAGAAAGAAAAGTGATAAGATAAGATCTATAGAATAAATCTAAACAACAGCAAGTTTGTTTGAAGTAGAAAAACAGAGAGCTTCAAGGAAAAAACAGCTGATATGATGGAATATTTTCCCTAAAATAGAGGATTTTTATTACAAGGAATATGTCTAAAAAACTCTAAGGAAAAAAAATTAACTATATAAGAAAAAACATTTTTTCTCTGATTCTGACAGCATCATTTAAATAGTTATAATAATGTAAGCATGGTTTATTGATTTAAAAATAATGGTATTATAACTATATTCAAAAGAATTAAAAGTGGTTGTTTCAGAAAGGGGGGACTTGAAGAAGGGTGAGAGGTGGTAGGAGAGCATGACTGTTTCACTATTTTCTTTTTAAATTTTGCATGTGTTACTTTGATCAAAATTAAAAGGGTTTTTTTTTAGTGTTTATTCTCTTTAGTGAAAGAAATCTAAACAGTATAAAATTTAGCCATTAAAATGTAAATATATATTAAAGTGATAATCCAGTGTTGGTCAAATACCAGAAATCAGACACTTATACAGTGATAGTAAGAGTATAAATTAAAAAGGAATTTCAGACAACTGGATGCTACATATCCTGAGAAAAGTAAATATGGCCAAAACTATAGTTAATGGGATGATGAAAGCTCTGTTGTTTAAAATAGGAAATTTTGGAAATTAGCTTAATGTCCACTTATAAGGAATAGTTAAACAGATTATAATACAACCATGTACTGGAACTGCATTCAGTTTATACATAAAAGCTAACATTTCATAATATCTGAGTAACTGGATAAGATAAAAATGTGGGACCAGAGATCAATGATTATTTTGAACCCTCTCTTCTAGAGGTCTTTATTTGTTCAGAACACAGTCATCTTTTGGGGTCATGGATGTGCTAGGAATGTTGATGACACTGACGTCAACTCTGAATAGGAAGTTCAGCCTCAGCTGTGAGCATGACTCTCACTAAAAGCAGCAGGGAAGGACCTGGACTCAAAGCTCTTAATACGGTTATGAGAGTGAACTAACTGAAGGGGGACAGCTAAGTAATTTGTTTTTAAGGAAAAAAGGAAGCAGTAGGAAATAACTAAGAAGATGTCTTATAGGAACAAAAATAGCCTAGAAGTGTCTAAGTTCTACCATTCACATCTAGCCCAGAAAACAAAATTGCTGGAGAAAATGAAGTTATTTGTTGTTTGCTTAAGCTAAAAGTGAGACTACAAGACATATAAGATATACACCCAGAATGTTCACTAGATAAACTTACTTATTATGTGGCACTAATACTTATTAAGCATGGGACTTCCTTGTCTTCTTTTAAAGAAAAAGTCTCAAAAAATAAAGAAAAAGACTCCATTGATGGAGTCAGCTTCCCACTTCATAGCAGAACAGGCAATATAAACAACATAAGCATTCTCTCATGATGAAAAGGTCACCCACACAGAGAGAAGGAGATGACAAAGGTTTCCACTTACTCTGGGTGGAACTCGGCATTGAATTCTCCGTGAATTGCTTGTGGTGACATTGATGGCACAAGACTGAGATCCAAATAAAACGAGGCTGACATCTTCCAAACCAGAGCCTCGGATGGTGGCCCAGAGTCCTCCTGTAACAAACAGCATTTCCATATGGGATATACAGCCTTACAGACAGACAAAATTAATTATTCACAAGAGATAAATAAAATTAAAATATGAAGCTCCTTAGTCAAAATACATGCTCAAATTGCAGAAAAGAGTGAAAATAAATATATACTACTGGACAGGGAAGTAGCAATGGAGACTAGAGGGGAAAGAGAGGTAGAAATGTATCCTGGAGTTACAATACTCCCACAAGTCAGAGAAGGGAAGTAGATGGTCTCTGAAAAACTCTTCCTGCCCTAGACTTTTAAATACCATCCCTGCCAATCCTATAAAACATATTTGTTTCTGGAATTATCAAGTATAAGAGAGCATCATGGCAGAAGGAGCAGTGGGCCCAGAGTCAGGGCCACAGATTGCTCTGCCACTTAAAGCAGATCATTTGGAGTATTGCCTCTGCATATTGCCTCATCTTTACAAACAACCCTTCCAGCTTTTGTGATTTGATACCATATATACTAGGTTCTGGTCTCCATGATGGTGTAGAAGTGACTGACATCACAACCCACTGCCATCAGGATTTCTCCGCTGATCACTGTAGAGCAACCCCAGAAACCCGTGTCCCCTCACTGCAGATGTCGGTAAGAAAAGGTTGGCACCAATCGTATCCACTTTCCCATTTAGAGGAGCAGCCCTTGATCTCACTGACAAACAGAAGTCCCCTTTATTGATGAGGGCAATGATGCTGGTCTGCCATTCCTCCAGAAGGGGATACAAGAGTGGCAGTGAAGCCACCAGATAGAGACATGCACCTTTTGAGGGCAGGAAGTGGGTGCAGGAACAAGCTTATCTTCTCCAAGCAGGTTAGCAGAGAAAGAGAAACATACAACCTGAAGAAAATCTGTCAGGAAAACGTGAAATGAGAAATACACCCTGAAGCTAAATATATCAACTTGCCCTGAAGAGTCAGGGCAAGACTACAATAGACTTCTAATTTAGAGAATAAAATTAAAGAAAAAAATAATTTAAAATAGCAACATAAAAGATAACAATATATGAAAACAATCTTGACAAGAAAAATTCAAGATAATGAAGAAAATTAATGAAAATGTTGAAATGCTACAGAGGAACATAATAGATAGATTAAAACTTAAATGAGAAAACTAAAATAAATGGGTAGAAAGAGTAAACTCAGAATGGCTGCATATCTTCCTAAATTAAACTAAAGCATCAATGCAAGATTTTACATTTATATTAAACAGCTGATTTAAATTCAATAAAAAATAAACAATAGCTAGAATACAGAATTTCAAAAATAAGAGTAAAGAAGTCTTCTGCCAGACATTAAAATATGTTATTAAAAGCTATAATTAAAATCCAATAAATCACGAATAGCCAGACAGATCAATAGAACAGAATAGGGAGTTCAGAAATAAATCCAGATAAGTATAGGACTATAAGAAACAAAAAATATGGCATTTTACATTAGTGAAAATAGATGGATTCTTTATCTAGTAAATTAAATAAGTGAGTAGTATTGAAGAAATTAAACGTAAGTTCTTCTCACATCCTTACCAAAAGAAATTCCAAGCTGATATAATATTTCACCAAAAAAAATAAAGAATTATAAAACTAGAAGAAAACATGGTAGAATTTTTATTTTTATGTAATTTTAGAGGAAAGCCATTCTAAGTATTTTGCAACCCTAAAGCCATAAAAACTTGATACACTTACTGCATAAAAAAATAAAACATGCATGCTCAATTAGTTGGAGCATTGTACCATACATCAAAAGGTTGTGGGTTCAATTGACATACTTAGGTTGTAGGTTCAATCTCTCTTCCTCTCTAAAAATCAATAAAAACATATCCTTGGATGAGGATTAAAAAAAAATAATAAAATATGTATGAATTACAAAAATAGGAAACAATGAGACAAAAAATAAACATGTAAGGTCTAATATCCTTAATATTAAAAAAGCTCTTTAAATCAATAACAAAGAAAAATAGCCCAATTGAAAAAAAAAAAGTGAGCTAAGGAGATGAATACACAATTCACTGAGAAGAAAAAACAATTCCTCTTAAACATATGAAAAGATATTTAATTTCTCTCAATGAAATAAAAGCAAAGTAAAAGTACAATAAAATATTATTTTTCTCTTATAAGACTGGTAAATATCAAAAAGTTTGGTAACACTGTGTTAATAAGAGGCGGTAAATAGACATTCATACACACAGAGAATAAATTATACACCTCTAAAGAGAACATTTTGGAATTTTCAAAATATTAAATGTATATCACCTCTTGACCTAGGAATTCCACTTCTAAGAAGTTCTATTACTAATATATGCAAAATGGAACAACTGCATATCCACATACAAAGGAATGAAGCTGGACCCTGTTTTGAATTGTGTCCCCTAAAAATTCATATGTTGAAGTCCTACCTGCCAGTACCTCAGAATGTGAGCTTGTTTGGGAATAAGTTCATTATAGA
The DNA here is from genome assembly GCF_963455305.1 of Plecotus auritus. Lineage (NCBI taxonomy): Eukaryota > Metazoa > Chordata > Mammalia > Chiroptera > Vespertilionidae > Plecotus > Plecotus auritus. The sequence continues at coordinate 83,059,590 of NC_137775.1, read as the reverse complement.
TGTAATTAACTAATATAAGATGAAGTCATACTGGAATAGAATAGAGTGGGCCCCTAATTCAGTATGACTGGTATTTTATTATAAGGGGAAATTTGGGCACAGAAAAGACATAGCAAGAACACAAAATGAAGATGAAGGCAGAGATCAGGTGATGCTTCTATAGCCAAGGAATGCCAAAGATTGCCAGTGAACCCCCACGAGCTAGGAGATAGGCATGAAGCAGGTTGTTTCAGAAGGAATCAACTCTGCCAACACCTTGATCTGTAACTTCCAGCCTCCAGAACAGTAGGACAATAAATGTCTGTTGTTTGAGCCATCCAGTTTGTGGTACCTAGATAAGCATCCCTAGAAAACTAATTCAGACCCCTACCTCATACCATATGCAAAAGTTAACTCAAAATGAATCAGATACCCTAAATGCAGGAGCTAACCCTGCAAAACTCTTAGGGAAAAAAACGTATGCACAAATCTTAGTGATATTGGATTAGGCAATTGTTTCTTAGATATGATACCAAAGCATAAGCAACAACAACAATAAAATATACATTGGACTTGATCAAAATTTAATAAAACTTTTGTGCTTCAAAGACTACTATCAAGAAAATAAAAAGAGCCGAAACCGGTTTGGCTCAGTGGATAGAGCTTTGGCCTGCGGACTGAAGGGTCCCGGGTTCGATTCCGGTCAAGGGCATGTACCTTGGCTGCGGGCACATCCCCAGTGGGGGGTGTGCAGGAGGCAGCTGATCGATTTTTCTCTCTCATCGATGTTTCTAGCTTTCTATCCCTCTCCCTTCCTCTCTGTAAAAATATCAATAAAATATATTTTTTAAAAAAAAGAAAATAAAAAGACAAGCCACAGGTGAAAGAAAATATTTGCAAATCATATATCTGAGACTCACATAAAGAACTCCTACAAATTAATGATTAAAGGACAAATAACTCAATTTGTTAAATGGGCACAGGATTTGGGTATTTCTTCAAAGAATATATATATTTGTAGCCTCGCTTGTGTTCTTGGAACAAGCCAAGCTTATTCTGACGTAAGACTATCATTCAATGTTCCCGCCATCTAGGACTCTTCTCCAAGATTCCCCCAGGACTCATTCCTTCACCTCATCCATGTCTCCATTCTCCAGTGCCATCCACCTCAACCCTCCAGTGCCAATGGCCTTCCTATCACAACCACCCCTTCTGTCACTCTTCCCCTGCTTGATTTTTCTCTGACACAATTAACCATCACCTCCATGGCAGCAGGAACGTTATTTTAATTTACTATATGCTCCACATTAATAGTCTCTGGCACATAATAAGAGCTAAATAAAGTGTTGTTATTATTGTTGATGTTAATGATTGAAAGTTGCAGAGGTGGTAACACTGTGCCATTTCTATTTGAAAGTTCAGGTGTCTCACAAGGTCCCATAACTAAAGAGAAGGTAACTCAGTAAGAAATGAACCAAGGAAGTATGTCCTCCAAAGCCGAGATTTCCCTTTAAAATCCTTTGGAGGGTGCTTCTGCATATGGTAAGTGGTAATTTAGAATATTATTTGTCATATTATTATACATATTCATTTCATACTGGATTATGCTGTAAATTCCTTGCTGGTAGGACTCAGCCTGGTTCTCTTTAAATCCTCTACTGCAACGTTGCTTAAACTCCACTGTTCACAGAAATGGCCTAAGAATCCTGTTAAAATGCAGGTTGATTAGGAGGTCTGGGATAGGGCATGAGACTCTGCATTTCTAACAGATTTCCAACTGATACAGCTACTACTAGTCCAGAGCCACACTGTGAGTGGCAAGGATTTCAGCATCTAGCACAGGGCTTTACACAGGGTGGCTTCATCAGTGTTGAGTGAGTGAAGGAGTGAGATTGGTTGATACTAAGTAGCAACTAGAGCTTCTCTCTCTCTCTCTCTCTCTCTCTCTCTCTCTCTCTCGCTCTCGCTCTCGCTCTCGCTCTTGCTCTCTCCCTCTCTCTCTCCCCTTCCTTTTTCCCTTAGTCTTTACTGAAAGTCAATTTGCAACCATCCAACATTTTTCCTTCTCTGAGTTTTTCATCTTTTCCTAAAATATATAGAGATGATGTACAATCCTCCCAGATAAATTACTTTACTACATATTGCTGGTACAGTACGCCTTGATTGGGTGATAGGATGAGGGACCAACTATTCATGTGCCTGGGACTTTCTGAGTTTTAGCATTAAGAGTTCCATGACCCAGTGTTAAAACTGAAAGTCTTTCATTCTGGAAAACCCCTCAGTCCCAGGAAAAGAAGCACAGTTGGCCGCCTAGCCTGGGCAAGGCACTCTGTCTAGAGGAAACAAAGATGACTGAGTCACCTGTCTGCCACTGGGGTGTCTGCAATGCAGTGGCAGGAGCTAAAGAAGGTTTGTGTGGCCTAAACTGCAAAGGTAACTTGAGATCAAAGCCCCTTATACATCTACTGGGAAGATTATTATATGCCCTAAACTCAAACTAATCATTATTGGGTTAATATCGAATATGACCTTGCACTGTCAGCATCACATATCCTCTGGCTCTTCCCTTAAATCACTGAAAAATCAGAGAAAGCTTGCTCTATTTTAGTCACTTATCTAGGCAAAGTCAAGTCAGAAATAAGATGTTCCTTGGAACAACGCATTTGTGGCCAGGAAACACCACTTCAAAAAATGTTTTAAGCCACAGGTCTTTGTTCAGCAGAATAAACAATGACAACAATCCAAGGCATTAAGACGTTTTATGCTCCAAAAATCACACATTAACATATATATACATGCATAAGTATTCCTAAGAATTCTTGCAATCTGGCTGGGTTGTTTTTTTTTTGTTGTTGTTTTTTTTTTAATATATTTTATTGATATTTTACAGAGAGGAAAGGAGAGGGATAGAGAGCCAGAAACATCGATGAGAGAGAAACATCAATCAGCTGCCTCCTGCACACCCCCCACTGGGGATGTGCCCGCAACCAAGGTACGTGCCCCTGACCGGAATCGAACCCGGGACCCTTCAGTCCGCAGGCCGATGCTCTATCCACTGAGCCAAACCGGTTTCGGCTGGCTGGGTTGTTTTTAACTGTCTTGTTCCTCAGAAGAGATCCTTGGTTTTCATGGCACTAACACCCAATCCACAGGGCTGACACTGACAAGATCTACTGCCCTTTGCATACCCCACTGTTCAAATGCTAGTTGACTTTGCATGCTAGCCAAGTATCCAAGTGCATGTCAGTTTACAAATATTTGTGAGCACCCACTGTGTGCAAGGCTTCTAGTGGGCAAGACCTGAACATCACACATGCAAATGCTTTTACTTTTCAAAGGACTTTCCCACCTGTTGACTCATTTTAATCTCATACAAAACTAGGAGGCCTATAAGTTAAGCATCATTAGGCTAATTATATAACTAAGACAGCATGGCACGCAAAAGCAGCAGGAGTCTTGGCATCTGACGATCCCAGTTTGCATCCTAAATCCACCTCTTTCTATTAGAAAGCCTGGGGCAAGTCACTGTTCTCGCAGAACCACCATTATCTCATCTAAACAATGTGGAGAATATCTCCATCTTCCAGGTGGCTGTAAGCATTTAGGGTATGTGACTACCTAAGAGATACTTCATAAGTAACACGATGCCTATCATCATCTTTATTAGGAAACTAAGTCCCCTAGAAATAACTGACATTTCTAAGGTCACACATCTGATTTTGGCATCATGAAAACCCAAGCACATATGTCCTAACACCCAATCTGTTGTTGTTTCCACTAAACCAAATTATCCTGGTGACTCACTGACTGACCCAATCGTGCCTAATATCACAGCCAAACTATGTAGCAATGAGTTCATTTAAGGGCTCAAATATCTGTTGCTCATTAGAAGAAATTCTGATGGCAGAAAACAAAAAGCTGTGAATCATAGTGGATACAGAATTTATTACACAGAAGGAGTGTTAGGTTCCTGCATATCAGCAAGAATTCTACCTTCAAAGGGTCAGATACAACGTGGGGTCCTCCCCATATTACCGATCTCTGCAGCTCTAGAAGGCTCCACTGCGTCCAGTCTGGGTTCCACGTTCAGGAAGAGGCCTCCTCCACTGGCATTGATGGCACGACCTAAGGGTCTCACCAGCACTGAGATCTGATAAACTCCAACAGGTAGCAGGTCTGTCTGGCATACCACATCTGTTTGGTTTGAGAAAATAACTTTGCAACTTGTTTTATTCACTGTAATCTGCAAGGCCTGGGAGTCACTCGAGAAACTAGTTCCAGTAATATAAACCAGTAGGTCCATGTCACCATCTTAAAAAAGGAAAGAAATTAAAAGAACAAATCATCTCTCAGGGATCACTCCATTTCAGATAACTCTCCCTAACATCAAATGATCATTTTCTTTCATTGTCCCCTCTCATCTTCAGATTCAAGGAGTTGCATGCTGACTCAAATACTGGACATTGGCATTTATCATTGTAAGCATACAGCCCCCATCTTAAATGGTGTCAAAAGTAGTAATGAGAGAAGACTAGTCAATAAAAATGGGGGGAAGTCAAAGTAAAGAATATTTCAAAGCAAGAAACAAAGAAAATAAAACATTTTAAGTCATCAAAAAATCCACTTGTCTCCATTTTCAATCATAACAATACCAGTTACATTGGCCAAAAAATGCACTTTCTGTTGCATCACTAAACATCCACTCCATAAACTGATGCACCTCCTACCCACCCATCACCAGGTACATGGCTGCTGACAAATCACTCTGTGCCTAAAGTTCATGACCATCTCAATGCCCAATTACAAATCTTACCAAGGGAATACCACACAGAGTGGACCTGGGGAGTTGATCCTTCAAGATACTGGAAAGAACAGGAACCTGAGCAATGAGCTAGTATGTCATTCACTTGCACAACTACCTGAAAAAAAGCAAATGAATGAAACCCAAATGTATGTATTTCATGTACTCAGTAGTATTCATACCAATAAAGTACTTGTGAAATTTGTCCAAATTAAAATGTGTTCATGATTCACTTATTTTCTTTCTTCTATTTCCCAGTAATAAACCTTAAATTGTAATGAATAGCTCAAAATATGTCAGACTCTTAAACTGATGGCAAACATGCTGAAACCTCACATTTCTACAATTAAATGTGCTACATCTTGAATAAATATTCTGTCTGTCATATAAAACTAAATTTAATAAAATTAAAACTGCATAAGGACTTTTTATTACTTTCTATTTTCAAGTAGGCAGATATTTCCTGTGAAAAGCCCTTTCTTTGCTGGTAAATGCCAGAAAAGTAGGCACCTTCCTTCCACCATTACTACATGGGTATATAACTAAAAATTGGAGTATTTGGACACTTGGTTTGGGGTCTTTTTTTGTCCTAGAATAGGGCCCCAAGAAGAGACTACAGTTGACCCTTGAACAACATGGGTAAATGTATTTTTTATAAATACTATAAATGTATTTTCTCTTATGATTGTCTTAATAATACTGTAAATGTGTTATTTTTTATAAATACTATAAATGTATTTTCTCTTATTTTAATATTTTCTTTTTTCTAACTGCTTTATTGTATACAGTATGAAATACATATAACATATGAAATATGTTGTTAATTCACTGTTTATGTAATCGGCTACTAGTAGTTAAGATTTGGGGCAGTCAAAAGTTACATACAGATTTTTTACTGTGAGGGTGTCAGTGCCCCAAACCCCTGATTGTTCAAGGGTCAGCTTGTACATGTCTTTCCCTTGTACTGGAGCTAATGTTAATCTAATAGAATCCTACAATACTTGGAGATGAGAAAAGATATGCTCATTGGACTCTCTACATAGGAAATATGGATAAAAGTACATACACTGTATTTTATGATCATGTTTTCTTATGGAGGAAAAGGGTATTGGGATAGCATAAAGGCATAATTGATAAAGAACACTTTGATTTTATCTGTTTTATTTTATCCATAAAGACAAAAAATACTAAATATATCAACATGTTGATGATTATTAATCCTCAGTTTAGATACCCTGGTTTTGGTTATATTATTCTTTACAGTTCTGTATTTTAAATTTTTCTCAAATTAAAAGCAGATGACTTATAACAAGATTATGGGCAGATGAGAAAGAGGAAAAGACATTTTAAAAAGAAAAGGAGTTGACTTAGCTCATTTACTTTTCAATATCACGGTGTGGAAGTATAAACCATATGTACTCACAGAGGTTCTCTATTTTTTATACCATAATAATAGCATCAATAATTATAATAACAGGATGTTGTGTTTACAAAGCACTTAAGTTTTCAGAGTACTTTCCATACCCTGTGGAAGTAGAGAGAGGACAGCCATAACTGTCTCTGTGTTATGGGTTGTAAAACTTATCCTTGGATTGGTCCACAGTACACATTAGGGAGGGGCTGAGACAGATGTAAAACTAGTACTTGCATTGGGGTGACCCATCTACTCTCACCTGAGTGTGCTGGTTGGCAGTAACCAACATGTCTCCAAATACGGGTGCAAGAAAAACTCCACCATCATATAACACACGAGTGGTTGCAGCAGGGTTCACTCCAGTTAGATTTTCATCAGAGACCTAAGACGATCAAATTTCTGGTGAATTCTGTCATGGAATAGCAGTCTAGTCTTGTTTTAAACAAATAATAAAAGGTCTTTTCACATTCTGTTTAAGATAACCCAATAGCTAGAAAGTGAAAATGGAGTGACCGGGGATTGAAAACTAGAAACCTGACATAAGTAATGACCAATGAAAGCCCCAGTAGGTTAGAGGGATATTTATTTGCAAATAGAGTTCTACAAAAATTATTTCTCTAAGTCTTGAGATATTTTTGTTTCTATGTGCTTTTCTATTTTGTATGTTTGCAATCCAAAATATTACAATAAAATGTAGGAAACAAGTGCTATGAGATGACTTCTGTCCTTCCTCTATCTCCACCCAAGTATTTTGTTTGAAAACCAGATGACCCACACCACCATATAACAGGGATCAAATTCCATCTTGGATTTCATTTTATAATAACCAAATGGTAGATGATCATTAGATTATTTTTAAAACCCTAAATATGCAAGAGCATCTGGTTTTGTCATTATCCAAAGACAGCAAATCCTTTTCTAAAATTCCTTCTGCTGTGCCATCTGCCTCCCTCATAATCTAAGTCAATCACATCTGCTTAAATTATCCAATAACAGATGCAGAATTGGTGTAAGGTGGACACTGACCAATAACGTCTCTACCTACATTGAGTTAGGAAAGGAGACATTGATTCAAATTGCTTTATCAGAGATATGATTCACAAAAATGTGTCTTGAAAACTTCTAGAAAGAAAGATAATTGAGCCCCTTTATTTGAATATTCCAATAAAATTAATAATTCATGATGGTTTTCATTTATATCATTCTGATATTTTTCTTTACAAAATTGTTCCAGGGCACAAACCCCATACCACCAAAAGGGATACCATACATACCCTGATGAAATTGGGCAAATCCCCAACCTGGGTGGACCAGGAGAGGGTCCATACATGTTCATAGCAAGACTTCAGATCCTCAGTCACAGTGAAGTCACTGACATTGAGGTACCTGGATGTGACGTCATCAGCATTGTACTGTAAGAG